>NW_017535630.1:900037-951656 GCF_001853355.1 Bactrocera latifrons | reverse complement strand
AAAAATTTTAAATTACTTTTTTAACTGCAAAATCGGGATTAAAAATGTTTAATACCACATAAAAAAATTATAAAATATTTAAATTTAAAACATTGCAGCAAGAAATAAAATGAATAGTGAAGATTTACTAATTTCTACATTATACATAATTAAATTAATTAAAAAATCTACACTATGTTAGCATATTATTAAACGAGCTTTACAACGATAACTAAAAACGAAATAATTCTAAATTCAAAAACACTTTTTTTGGGAAAAAAAACTTTTTTTTGGGATAAATATTTTTTATTTTTGAAACCGCTATTTAGTATTGATACTTTCATTTTTATTTTTTATTACGATTTTAAATTTTGACCGAAACTATTTTTAAAAAGATTCTCGGAACTACAAAATAGATTATAGAAGGATTAATTAAATTTTAATTGAACTATTTACATATGTTGTATATAATAATTATAATAATAACATATTGGCGGTCTATAAATTAAACTGTATGAAATTTGAAGAAGGATAATTGAGAAACTTCTATTTATTGAATTAAAACTCTAAACCATAAAAATTTTAATATTTTCTTCCGGGACCTGAAGTTCTGAAATTCGCAATTTTGTTCATAAAGTACTAAACTGCTAAATATGTAAATTGCTAAATATGTAATATAGCCATTCACAAATACCACATATTGCTCTCTATTTTCCAACTTAATTAAATTAATATAAAATACATAGTATTGTACTCTTCAGTACATATGTACTCGTATATAGGGCAAAAATCTATTAAATATCGTTATAATTATGCATTGTTCCATATAAATAATGTTTAGTACCTGTATATTTAATTTCACCCATATGATATAAAAATAAAAGAAAATATTAAAAAAACGGATGATGCAAGTATAGGCTCTTTTTCAAAAGCTGTCATGTAACTTTTGTTCATTCATGTTTGGCATTTCATCATGTAAAGACTTGCGCCTGAACGACGATTTTAAATCGTTCAACTTTATTACTTAAATTCATGTTCTGCCAAGGGCTTCACTCAATTTATGGTCAACATAATCGGCCTACTTAGCGTACTATACGCAACACCATCACCCATCTTGAATCCCGGCATTCATTATTGGATAATATTCGACCGAAGAGACCACGTTCACCGTCGCACGCAGTGAAGAAAATATAGCAGACGTAACTGAGAGTGTACGCGAAGACCGTGGAGAGTCGATTCAGCGATTGAAAACAGTTTTGGCACAAAGGGTATGTAAAAAAGCAGAATTATCGCATTTGGGAAGGAAGAGCAACGAAAGAGATTCAAGAGCTACCATTTCCTTCAGAAAATACAACGGTTTGTTGTGGTTTATGGGCAGTTGGAACCAGCCGTCCATATTTCTTCAAAAATGATGCCGGTGAGAACGTAAACGTCAATGATGATCGTTATTGCACTATGATAACCGTCTATTTGATGCGTGAAATTGAAGCTCGTGATCTCGGCGACATTTCATTTTAACAACACGGTTCCACCTTCCACACATCGCATAAATCAATGGGTTTATTGAGAAAACACAGCTTCTATTCAGAACATATAACAAAATACCAATTAATACCAGTCGAAACTAGTCATCGAAAATTGAACTTAACGGCTGGACCATCTGAGACGTAGCCGCGGCCAACATTTGAAAGAGAAAATCTTCAAAAAATATATGCCACAAACTATTAAACATTCCCCATTATATTTGAAGTTTATGTGCATTTTCTTTGAAAAAGTAGAAAACCCCGCAATATATCACCCTTTACAATTACTCATACATGCATATTTAGTAACTTTTTTCCAAAACTAATTGTCTATAAAAAAGCTTTTATATGAACCAGTTTCCACATAAATTATGCAATATTGCACTAATCCAATATTTAATGTATGCAACCAGCGATGATGTCATTACAAATTGAATAAAAAATTTTAAAAACGTTTTAATAAGTGACAGCGAAAAATCATAACTGACGCTTCCATTAAATGTGACAAAATACATTAAAATTAAGCAAAAACTGTCAAGCCAAAATTATTGCATCATCTAAAGTTAAGCAGAGATTTTAGACACTAATAAAACTCTAAGTTTTTATTAAATATGACATTGCAAAAAAAAATATGATTCTAAATTTATAATATGCAATATTAAATAGTTTAAGATTTTTTAATCCTAATTTTTTTTACACCAAATATGTATGTTTGAATAATATTATACTATAATATGGTATAAATAATGTACACGTATAATATAAAATATATTTTTGTGATAACAAATTATATTTTATGCATTTTTTCTGTTTATTTTTCTTTTTTCAGAAGCGTCAAATATACCGTGAACAAGTCTTGCCTCATGCCGGCGGCAAAATTCCCGACACAGCTTTCGAAACCGATCGGCTCTTTTTGAATCGACTGCAATCTAATGGTATCTCTGTACCAGATGGTGTAGTGACTGAACAGCGAAATCCGCAAGTAAGTGTACAGAATAAAAAACTTCAAACTGACTGTTTAAATGTCAAGCTTTACTTGAAGAATGCTTAGAAAAAAGTTTATAAACTAAAAACTATTGATGGGGAAATTAGGAATATATGGTGCAATC
The DNA here is from genome assembly GCF_001853355.1 of Bactrocera latifrons. Taxonomy (NCBI): domain Eukaryota; kingdom Metazoa; phylum Arthropoda; class Insecta; order Diptera; family Tephritidae; genus Bactrocera; species Bactrocera latifrons. The sequence continues at coordinate 949,045 of NW_017535630.1, read as the reverse complement.
CATTTCGAGGCTTCCTACTTTTTTAAAGAAAAAGCAAAGAAACCTAAAATATATTGGGGAATGTTTATTCTCATTTGAAAGAACATTATTTGGTATTTATTTTTTGAAACTGGCGAATGACACGCTTGATGTTTTGCTCCAAGGCCTGAATCGAAACGGGATTGTGCGCATAGACCTTAGACTTTACATACCCTGACAGGAAAACGTATAGTGTTGTAATATCGCACGATTTTGACCAATCGCTTATCTGTTAACCAAAGTGTTATCTCAATAAATCCATTGATGATGCGATGTGTGGCACTGTCTTTTTGAAACCAAACGTCGCCGAGATCACGAGCTTCAATTTTAGGCATCAAAAGTCGGTTATCATGGCGCGATAACGGTCACCATTGACGGCTACGTTCTCACCGGCATCATTTTTGAAGAAATATGCACGGATGATTCCCCCAGCTCACAAACCAAAACGTTGTTTTTCTGTATGAAATGGCAGCTCTCTAAGTTTCTCTTTGTCCTATATGCGAAAATTTTGCTTATTTATAATACATTCCCATTGAACCCGAAATGGGTCTCATCGGTGAACAAAATTTGGCTCGAAAACTTGGGAAAGGCGAGCGGCTTCAGTTCTTGCACAAACTGTATTTTGTACGCTTTCAATTTCAGATCTCGACGTAATATCCACCAAGTCGTTCCATATGTCAGTTCGAGCTGCTGCGAATGGCGCCTAATCGACTCCTTCACGGTCTTGTGCTCTATTCGTTCGAATATTATCTAATAATGAATGCTGGGTCTCAATATGGGCGTTAGGTGTAGGGCGATTATATTGACCATAAGTTGAGCGAAGCTCGCGAAAAACATTCTTTACAGAACGTGAATTTTCGTAACAAAGTTGAACAATTTGTAACATTGTTCAGGTAAGTCTTTTTACGATGAAATGCCAAACAATACTGAAAAAAAAAAATAACATGACAGCTTGACAAAATTCACGCGTGATGTATCAAAAAAAGGGCTATTGAAAAAAGTAGGAAGGAAGTGCGCAAATTTTTTCGAGGCAGCGGTATTCAGAACGCTGAGACTCATGCTTCGAACGATAGTTTTGTGATGATGATGAGATGCCTTAATAAATGATAATGAACTTAAAGCCGTATTTGTTTGCTGGTGGTCCCATTGGATGACCTCCTTAAGGTATGACTAGCCATAGAACTGCGGCTGTCAAATCCCATGTGCAAAACCAAGGTGGAACGATAGTTTTTTCTTCTCCAACCGAAATTAGTATAAAAACACTATTCACCCATCCCTAACGCAATTATTCCGCCTTATGTCGAAATGCTAAAAAATTTTTATAATTTATTCATACCATTTTCAAGGTAGTGTATGTTAATTCACATTTATTCTAGGTCTATCAATACCACGACAAAAGTCCCAGAGTGCTCTTTCAAATAGCGCTCAGCTCGGATGGTCGTTACACGCCCGTCGAAGGCAAATATCATCAGCCGAATGCACCGTCGATTGAGACCACCTACCTCTATCCACAAATACACGGACACTTAACCGATGCAACCCCCGCGAAGAGCGCCTATCCGACATACCGACAACTACAGTTACACAATTCACAACTCAATCAAGTGAAGCTGCAGCCCAAGAAGAAGAGTACATTTTTATTTCTCCATTACAATCATATTCATAAATGCTTTATTACCGACACTAAAATTTTGCAGCACAATATCTCAATATAACACCGAGTCTGCACAAAGGCCATGGCAATGCATATCGGACCCAAGCATACCAGAATTTCAACATTATCAACACGCCAATAGTGCCACCAAGCGGAGCAGTGGCAGCGGCGACGCTGTCGTCAGGGAGCGCCAACAAATTTGACTACTTAGTACCGAATGTGGATAGCTCGGCACATGTGAGTTATTATCGCTGTAGGCTCATTAACGGTGGATGTGTGTAATTGAAAGTGTTTATTTTTTCGCTTTTATTTCAGCTATTCAACGATTTTGATGAGCTCTTTAACCACTTCAATTTGCACGAGGGTAGTGCGGCAGTTTACAGCGGAGGTGCGAGCTTCGGCTTGAAACATAAAATTTAAGATATTTCACAAAACTGCAACATTAATCATATATATCTATATATGTGTGTTAGGGTGGTCCTCAAATATTTGTGGAAATTATTTGTATTCTGAGCTGATGGAATTGTATACAGTCAAAAGAGTTATTTGAAAAAAATTGGAAACGATTTGCTTAAGGGCCTGACGTTTAAAAAAGTTAAACACTATTTATTTCCTCGAAAATTTTCATTTTGAAAATTTTTTTTCTAAAGTGATACCTATATCGAACCATTCATCTTCAGTCGAAAATTGTATGCTTAAAACTTAGTTCAAGTTGAGTATGGTGAGGGTAACCTGAAGAGAGCAGTGAAACCAAATAATATTTTCTATCATTATTTTTAAACAAAAAATTTTTTTAATATTTGAGTATCAGTAATATAAGAGTCTAAAATTTTCACTCCTCGCTCCGAATCGTTTTTTCTATCATCAGTCCCTACTTAAATAAATATATTTATGAATCTTTGATCATAATAACACTTTCATAGTATTTGAGTTTCATGACATCTGTAATATAACAATTTCCATGATTTTTAATGATCATCCTAACACATGTCTATATGCACATAATATGTACATATGCTTGTAAAATATGCCACTGCATTTTGTATACATTGCAACTAATGCCCAACTAACAGTTCCATAAATACGAGTATAAGTGAAAACATTTATCATACTCGAATATTGTAATTAAAATTCCATTTGTAATTTTATGTGTCCAGTTAAATTTAATAAATTAATTATTGAGTAAAATTTACAATATCTGGTTAATAAACAAAAGCAATTTTTCATGTAAGATGAGCACACGAAAATGTGAAAAGATTTACTACTTTAACTGACACTATTGACTGTAAATAGCCTTCAACTACAAGTGTGTCTCGAAAAGTAAATAACTTTTTATATTTTTATTATATTTTTTTTGCCGATTTCGTTAATTTCGCATTTGCTATATTATAGAAAACTCAAGAATAGTCGAGAATTTTCGAAAGTCTTGTGGTTTTGTTTTAAGGTTTTTGTTAGACAGTCTATGGTAAAGTCTTCAAACAAGGACTCACTTCGAAAATTTATCCTTGCTGGCGGGTTTTAAAATTTTGCTTTATTAAATATTTGATACACAAGACCGGCTATCAATATTCGAAATCATCCTTTTTAAGTGGGAGTCGACGAACGCTAGTGATTCTAGAAACTCGAGCTATCAAAAACGATATGGAAATATAATCTTAATCTGCATGAGACTGGCTTGAGTTGTACAAACCATTTATTTTAGCTTTGCATATATTTATTACAAAATCGGTAACTTGGAAAAAAAATTCACAATCTATACACTTTGGGATCAAACGGATCTCCCTCCGATTGAGGGATCTCCAAAAACGTTTTGAACGCATCAACCGCCTTGGTTTATTTTTTTATGAACGGAATTAAAATGAAGTCATTCGATAAGTACCCGCGAATTGTTATTAAATTCCTCGGGTAAATGAAATTTGAAAATAATGTTTTTTTGCTGAGTTGGTAAGACTGTCCTTAATTACCTTGCCAAATATGAGCGCGAACTGTCAGCACGCGTGTTTACAGCAGCTGCTTCAGTCGGTAGATCAAATTTCTTGTGCAGAATCATTACGAATGTTGGAAGCCTACGAGTGGTGCAAAAACAGCCCAGAGATCGTTGAAGATAGGCCTCGTTCTGGACGACCTTCTTCCTCTTCAACTAACGAAAATAAATAAAATATTTATCACTGATGCTCCATTTGAATTTAAATGAAGCCACTTTTTGCACAATATTCGACAAGACAAGACTACTAGGATAAACTAAATTTCTTACATTTAAAAAAAAAACTTCATTAAAGTAGATTATAATTCCGATGAATTATGCAAAAACAATAATTTTTAGGCTAGAAAAATACAATATTTTTCATGAAATAACTGAACGAGATCGTAATGTCTCATATGAAAAGGATTTTTCACTCTGGTAATATGAAACAAATTGCTATCGTTAGATCCAATCAAGTAGAAAATTCAAAAAAAGCTGAAAATACGTTCGCCGCGCATCAAAGGCTTCATACCAAAAACTAAGGGTTATCCAAATTTCAAATGGACTCCTAACGGATTATAGATTTTTATATGGGAAATACGAAGTCAGTATAAACGTGAACTCATTTGGCGAAACGGCCGAAATTGGTCACTACAAGATACAGCTTGCAAACAAACTGAACGAGCAAAATCAATATAAAGGTCTTCATAAAATATAGTATAGGGGAAAAATTTGAGGATGAGAAACTGAAAACCACTCAACAAGCCATTTCAAAACGTCTAAAAGTAGCCGGAAACAATCTCTGTGCCCAAATTCTTTTTTATTCTTCCAAATCAATCTCATCCCCTTCAAAGTAATCCCCAGTAGATGTAGTACATTATGCCAACGGATTTTCCAATCTTCGAAACACTGGTTGTAGTGTCAATTTCCGGGATGGCCTTCAGTGCCGTCTTTGCTGCGGCTTGAATATCGTATAAAAACGGTGTCCCCGGAGCGGTCTTTTGAGCCTGGTGAACGGCCAGAAGTCGCACGGCGCCARATCAGGTGAATACGGTGGTTGCGGCACGATATGGGTTGAGTTTCGACATCGCAAAAAACGAAAAACTCACTTTTAGCAGCTCACAAAACGACACGTATCTCAAACACTAATGAATATTTTGACATGAAATTTCACATAAATGTGACTGACAGTACTTCCAAACTAAAAAAAAAAATATATCTCCAAATCAAATCCAAATGTCACCTTATTTTGTGGACTGAGAGAATTATTAATTCCATTCAACCTATTTTTGGCACACGAGCATTTCATTATCAAAAAATAATTCTTTCTGAGCTTCTATAATATACCTTACAGATTGACCCATATTTTCGGTAACAAGTTCGCGACAGGAACTAAGGTAGACATAAAATCGGTACTTGGGGCTTGAACAGTTTTAGTTCGATTGGATAGTTTTCAGTCATAAACTGTTACAATTGAAAAGCAGTTTTTGAGCAAAGTTTCATCCCGTCATTTCATTGGCACTTAATTTGTACATTTAAAAGTGAAAAAAATTAGATGGAATTTAAAATTGTGCCAGATGGGAAGTAGGCGTGGTTGTAGTCATATTTCGTCCATTTTCGCACTACCATATAAAATTATCAGAATAAGGCCACCTTCCAAATTTGGTTTAAATCGGTTAGGTGTGTCCCGAAATATGTGATTTCTCCTAAAGCCACGCCTATCGTCGATTTTTAGAGCGGTTCCTAGAAAGTACTCCGCTACAATGACGGGTACTAAATTTTATGTTTCTGGCGCAGTTATTTATTGATTTATCGCACTTTTAATTTCATTCACAGAACCGTTATATGTGGAGCGGGTGTGATTTTCATTTCATTTCATCCATTTTTGAATTGTCTAAGAGATTTATTCCGGTCGAATTTGGTTATTGTGTCTGAAGCGGTTATGGGATATGTACATTAAACTTATTACAAAGCGACGCCAATTTTTCAAAAAATTTTACCCACCAGGTGTTAAAGGCTACATATTTGGAAAACAGTGTTTTGAAAGTTTTGCGTGACTCATCCTTTAGCGCCAACCTTGCCTTTTAGACTACCATTTATTGTGGTCGATGCAAAAGGCTTTCACTGACATACGGTTCTCATCAAAATAGTGTATTAAAAAATGGTTTGATTCACGCCTGGCAGCCAAGATGACGCAGTTCTTTTGGTATGCAACCCAAAAATCGCCAAAAGCATAGGAAAATGCTAAATCTTCAGATGAGCAATACTTTGAATGATAGTGTTGTAGGCATTTTACTTAAATAAACATTAAATTTTGGAAAAAATATAGTAAACAATTTCGAAACGCGAGACTTTTAAGTGGTTTTAAACTAATACTGCATACTTGTAGGCGCACAATCAAGCCATTAAATGGGCTGATAGTTTATATATTTATGCTTGCAGACGAGAAAACAGTTAAGCTTAGACTCATACATACATACAAGTATATCCCTACTTAAGTGTGAGTATCTACATTTATGAAATTTATATTCGAAAACTTTAAAAATAAGTTTGCAGCTACAAATGAGCTTTTGCGTCACACTTACACACACTCAAATGCTTTACTACATATCTAACGGATTTGCACTGAAGAAAAAACCACAAAACTTTGAAACTTTAGTTGGTAAGTTCAGCTTCAGTTGTTGGCACAATCGTTGGAGTTTAGAAGATCGGCGATCAGTTTCAATTGTAAGCTGCGCGAAGACGGTGGGAAATTCAAAACTCGGTTCATTCAGCATTAAATACGAACTAATATTGGTTGCTTTATAAAGTTACTGAAAAATAGAGTTGTAATTAAAATAATGAATGGGCAACGTGTGACATTGTGCTGCAGCTTATTGCTTGCATGCGCATACCTTGCGGCATCGATAGCGGTGGAAGTGCAGGTGAGTGATATAAAAAACTCTGAAAAATAAAAATAAAAAACAGCACCTTCGCGTTTGTAAGCGCCGTTATTTAATTTTAACCAATTTATACTTTACCTTTGCGGTTAATCCAATAAACAATAGCTCACAACTGCAGGCTCAGATTTAGCTAATAAAGCACATATTCGCAAATTTATACATATATAGATTTAGTGTGATTGTAACAGTAAGTCTGATGCCCAGCAAGTAAAAAAGGCATTCACTTTTGACCCAAAAGCAAATTAAACGTCTATTAAAACAACCGACCAAGTCAAAGTGGAGCAATGCATATGGCAAAAAAATGAAAAAACAACTTTTTTGAATACATCATTGATATGTGCCTAATAGTTGCAATGATTTGAAAATAATGTGTCGAAAAAACGATATTTTGTGCAGTGCCGCGGAACCGGTCTGCATATTCAATTGCGCATGCCTGGCCAAGTGACCACCAAACGGTGAATGGAGCAGTTGAATGCTCCACATATCGATTTACGAATATCGGTGGGGCCGCACGTTTAAGCTCTTTCTTTTGCAAAACGCTTATGCAACCACTATGAGAATATGGTATATGAATTTCTCTGCGCTAAGCGTTAGTTGAAAGCGAAAGTGCAGCGTTAAAGCGATTGTAATTGGAATAATCGGGCAAAGCAGTTTGCGCAAAAGAATCGCAATCGATTGGAAAAGTAAGCAATTAGTGGAAATGTTAAATTTCAAATAAAATAAAAATTAATTTAAACAAAAACAAATGATCACTTTGGTTCCACCGTAGCTATAATACCCTGTACAGGTGCATTTTTATAGCATAAGAAAATCTTTATATTGCATTTCTTCGTTGTGAATGGCAACTATATGATATATTGGTCCGCTCTAAGCGATTTATACAAAGATTACAGTATTGTTTTGTATAATAATTTCAAATAACAAAGTTTGCGCTACAGCTGGATCTCACAGTTAGTAGCTGCAGCTATATCTTATAGTTCCATCTTATCGACCATTCTGACAAATGAACAGCTTCTTGGGGAGAAAAGGACGTGCAAAATTTTTGATCGATATATCAAAAACTGAGGGACGTTGCTAAATCGACTAAAGTAGTCATGCTGGTCATATATCTATACACATATATGCTTCATAGGGTCTCCGACATCTCCTTTTGAGTGTTACAAACTTCGTAGTGAACTAAATATATTTCGTTTAGAGCATAAAAACATTAACGGTAAATTCTCTTTTAAATTTTTCTAAATTCCGAACCACCACCGATTAGCTGACGATGCTTGTTTTTATGTTTTAACATAATTGTACGATCTTATCGATTGCATAAAGCAGAATGTGTTCTTTATAAAAGCTTGATTTTATGAAAAATATCATTAAATCTTTTGTTTTTGCTACACATCCAGCTGTTGTTGATCGTTTCTTTTTTTCTTTACTACTAATAAGACACTCACATTCTTCCGTTTGAAGGCGAACCATCCCTCCACAGGGTAGACATACTACAAAAAAACTTTCCCGAATTAAAAGCAAACAACAGCCTTCGCCGTTGTAAACTCGGCTATAACTGCGTAAACGGTATCTGCGCCAATAAAGAAGAAGAAAGACCTACTTGCAATTGTAACCAAAGAAAAAGTCTTATGAATGGTTTCACAGTCCATACTTAAGTTGTGAACAAATAACATATTAGCTAAGCATTGTTGCAGACTGAGTAGTGGTTTGCATTTCATAATCAATGTTTAATTTCTATAAAATTTTATCATGATATATGGCAATGTAAAGGGCAACATATGTTTTACAAATGTCATCCATATATGTAAATATGTATGTTTGAAATATTTAAATTATAAACACTCAATACATAACTTTTCGAGGAAAGTTATATCGATAAAACAACAAAATAAATCCGAATTTTACCGCTAGCGAGTCGGAGCATTTATCGGAATCTATCTATCCTAATCCGATTCCATATTTTTTTCACAATAAATAATTTCTTCTTTCCTATTATTTTTTTTCATAAATAACAAAAAATTCAAAACAACACAAAATCCAAATCAGCTGTTACTTAAGCACTACTTAAGTCTTCCATTTTCAGTACACAAGTATGAACTGTAAAACACTATTTTCCTGTTTTATCTTAAGCGCAGCTTAAATATGAACTGTAAAACCGGGCATTAAAATTATTATACTCTTACAACATGTTGCAACAGAGTTTTGTTCATCTAACGATTATTTGTATCAATTCAAAATAATCAAGCTATATATAGAGTTATATATATATACATATTTATGTATATGATCAAGATGATAAGACGAGTTGAAATCCGAGGGATCGTCGGTCCGTCTGTGCAAGCGAAAACTTGAGTAAAAATTAATATATCTTGATGAAACTGGGTACAAGTGTTTCTTGGCAAAAGAAATAAGGACGACTTCATAGATGAACGTGATCAAGAAACAATTAATAGTACGAGATAAGATAGTGCGATTGAAGTATACCAACTATTGACCAAAAATTGTTCAAATCGAATCAAAACAGTTCAAGCCCCTGAAAATCGAATGTGCGGACCCCAGACTTATAGTTGACTTTTGATCCAAGATAGCGGTCAATGTGTGAGATACATATATAATTGAAATTCAGAGAGAATCCTTTGCTGATAATAGTATATCTGTGTTTCGAAAATAGCTTGAATCCGATAAATACTTCCCTTAGCCTCATATACCTAATATAAAGATTATCGAACTCTCAGGTCATTTTAGACCGCATATATCATCCAATAAATTAGTTATTGTAACAAAACTGAGAGAGCGTGTACATACTTTTAATAACAGCGTGCCTTTGTGTATAAAATAGATAAAATTGTGCGAAAACTGGATCTAGTCCTTATATAACTAATAATAGAAATTTCGAAAATCCGTCTGATTTTACTTCAATATGTTAGATTGGTGATGATATTTAAGGTAAATATTTCCGCAGCGTTGATCCATGCAAGTTGCAAGAGTATAAAATGTTCAGTTGCACCTGAACTCAGTGCTCCCTTTTTTGTTTAAAATTAATTTTGAGAATATTGAAGTTAGTAAGACATCAATTCTATTAGAACCGATGAAGCTGTCCAATTCATTTACAGTTGAGAATCTGTTAATTAAATTATGCGTAACCTTACAGAAACTCCATAAAAACGAAAAAAACAAAACGGATTTTAACACTGTCGTTTGAAGAACTCTATACTCGTACCATTCTATAAAACATAAAATCTGAAAACATGTTACATAAAAATATATAGTACATATTGGATTTATTGGAGAATGCCAATAAATCAAAGTTGAAATTTTCTTGCTTTACTACGTAAATAACTGCAATAGAACCGTTAATTGAATTAGAAATAATTATGCCGCATTTATTACAACAAAAATGAACTAGACCTTTAAAAAAAATGTCTAGAAATATTTCCCATATTTCTTCTCTAAATTTCCAAATTAAATAATTGCAAAAAAATATTAATTTTATTTCAACTATTTGTAGACCTACGGCCACCTCTACCATCCACCAACCGAAGAGCATCGCCGAGAAGAAAAACAAGATCTCTCAAAAATACCCGGTGTACCAGGTGTTGACTATCCGATTTATCACAAAGTGCCGCACACGAATTTCCATTGTGCCAATGTGCCAGCTGTGCCGGGAATGTATGCAAATGTTGAGACCGGCTGTCAGGCCTACCATGTTTGTCACGACGGACGCGAGGGTCATCAAGGCGCAGAATTTCTCTGCACTAACGGTACTATTTTCAATCAAAAAGAATTCGCATGCGATTGGTGGTACAATGTTAAATGCGAAGAGGCGGTCAATTACTATCAGTAAGTATTTTCTTAATACTTTTATATTTGTTTAACATTTTTTAATATATACATATGTATTATTTATAATTTTTGGCTATAGAATTTAAAAATAAATATTGTAAATTACTTATATTGTTATTATATTTCTTTATCCCATTTTTTATTTCAATTTCAGCTTGAATTCGGATCCCGAACACAACCCTTACTTCCAGAAGAAAAAGGAACCGGAAGTGGAACAAAATGAACACGAGGGTTTCTATATTCACGCATAATTTTTACAAAAAACAATTCATCTCATCAAATTTCATAAAATTATTATGCTTAGTTACTTTGGTTTCCATGCTGTCAACTATTTTCATTAAATAATACCGTTTATTTGGAAAGTGGTTTTGTGTTTTTGTGTTTTTAATTATTTAGTAGCTACATGTGAATAATGAGCAATACTTCTGATTAGGTCAGCCGTCAGATAAGGTGCAAAATGTATACAGAGTTCTCTCATATGATAAGACACGAATTTCCTGTGTCTACTTTTGGGTTTTTTTTTATTAAAAAAAGTTAAAATTTGATAAATAGTTTTGAGGAAATTTAACTAAAATTTCCAATAAATAAATGAAGAAATTTAAAAATAATGAAAAAAAATTTATACTTTTTAATTAACATTTTTTTAAAACTTCTTTTTAATACTTTTAAAATACAAAATTTTTTTAACATAAAACCTGATCTATCCACACCAGCAGTGTAATGTCCTTAGTTCTTTTGTATAAAACTTCTTTTTACTTCAGCCTTCAAAAACAAAAAAAAAAACAAAAAAAAAAAAAAATTATAATAACTCTGACCGATCCAATATCGCCATATACTTTTCTTTTTTTTTTGTTTAAAGGAACCTTTGTGTCAATTTAATTATTAAAAAAATTAATTATTAAAAAAAATAAAGACCAACAAACATTTCTTTCTACTTTTTTTATTTACCTCTTCCTTTTTTCTAATGGCTGAAGGAACCTCTGTGGATGGTCTAATGGGCATAACAGCCGAATTGTGTCTAATTTAAGAGGGTTCATTGCGGTTTAAAGGCATTTGGTTTCGTACATATACATATACATACATACATACATATTCATTCATGTCGAATAATAATATGTTAAAGATTATCATGAAAGCACTGTCTGTACATATCCGAAAATTTTAATTAAAATAAAAATACAAAAATATATTATTTCTCGCTTTATCCAATGTGCTCTAAATATTTTGTTAAAAAAATTTCACAATTTCTGATTGGAAGCCACCTGCATGTAATTTCAGCATACTTCGTAAATTTTTCGGCACATTTGGCTGCCATTTGCATATACCCATATAAAAATATACATACACACATTTTTGCAGTCAAACGAGCAGCCTTCTCAGGCGATTTGCACTTGCAAATTCTAATTGGGATTTTTTGTTATTTACTTGAAAAGCACTCACCTGAAATCATGCACACTTTGTAGTCCTCATCCATCCATTTTATTAAAAGCGATTTAGTATATTTTTGATTAAAATACACACTCTCACACACTTTACAATTAACACAACACGTATCGCCCGAACTGCCAGGCAACATTGTTAAGCTTTTTACACACATACATACAATAACGCCCGCACACATTTTCCACTTATTTTTATTAAAATTTACACCCGACTATCGACACATTTGCAAAAATACCGCACTAATAAACACTTTTAAAAGAAATTAACTATTTTTAACAAACAACTGCTTGAAGTTCTTCACACGCGCCAACGGAAACTGACAGCAGCAATTGGACGCCAACTGAAATGAATTACGAACAGGGCTGCATTCGCTTTGAAAAAGTTTTAAGAAGAAAAGTTGAATAGTTTTTCAATTAAAAATGAAAATTTCAGTGATGTACATAGATTTTATAATAAAATATTATTTTTGGTATTAATATTCTCAAAAAATTTCGAATTTTCGTAAAGTAATACACTCTGCAAGAAATATCACCATTTGAAAGTCAACCAGATGGCTACTGAGCTATTACATTTTACGACTACAACTCTGCTATTTCACCCTAACCCGCTTTTCACGATGTGGCAACACTTTGTGGTGTCAAACTTCCGGCGCCATTTCAACAAATCCGATTATTTAGTAGCGTCGCGAGTGGAAAGTTTAATGCAAAAGTGGTTTTATTAAACAAACTTGTGGAATAAATGTCAAATTTTAATGATTTTGAAATAATTAAACAAATGAAAGTTATAGTATTGTTATTAGTAAAGTTAATTTGAATATTTTTGACTGCTATGCTACAAAGTTATCCCAAAATCTTATAAATGAAGAAATTGATATATTCAACCTCAAAAAAAAAACATATACATAAAAAATGTGATATACTTGTATTTAAATAGTATTATTTGTGTAAATTGTGTAAATTCAAGTTTTAATTTTATAAAACCTACGCTTCAACTGCGACATCTGTTAGCTCATAGTAAAGACTTCGCTTTCCGCACCACACATTTCTTACCGGCGTACAGTTTAGAAGGCTATGTATACAATAAAAAAATAATGCAAATTAATGTGACAATATTTCGTACACACAGCTGTTTAAAAATTGTAAATAAAGTGCAGTTTTTATCACTTAACAAATTATTTCAACATTTTACACTTAGCGCTACGTGAAAATGGATTTAAAAGCAAACGCAAACAGTTATCTTTATGAATTAAAACAGATTTGGTTAAGTCTGCATAACATTGACAATGTATTTGCATACAAATTAAATGTTATAAAAACTAAATATCTGCAGGGGAATGAGATAATATACATGGAGGTATGGCTCAATTAAGAATTCACTATTCAAATAGTAACTTGCGTTTTCAGTATAATCCACAGCGTACACGTTTACGACGTTTACCGCAGACTATAAGCAGTTTGAAACCAGTGTTTGATGAAAAGGCTTTCAATTTCAAAAAGATTAAATCGTTGGAGTTGTTAATGAACATACCATACGAAGGAGGAGCTATTTCAATGATAATCAATAAGAGTCCATTAACACGGTATCATACATTAATATGTCCAGATGTGGCAGCAGGACAACCACAACGTTTGACACTTCCAGCTTTGAGATTTTGTATAACATTCTTACTAAACATTAAGGACGAGGAAAAGGCATTTCGTATTGGTTACAATAGTCCTGGTGCTTTGGCATCGGTGAATCACTTACATTTACATCTACTCTATGTTACGACAGATTTATATAGTGATAAAGCGGTAAAAGCTTATTTTCAAATTTAAGTTCAAAAAAAAATTTAAAAAATTTTGTTACAGGAATTAGAATTGTTGGAAAGACCAAATATTTATCGTTTAAGTGAGAAAATGCCAACAGAGGCGATATGCTTTTTATTTAACAAAACTACAGACGACGAGGCTTTGAATGCACAAATGCAGAAACTATTTAACTTTATTAATTGGCTGTGTGAACACAATATTCCGCACAACTTATTTTTAACTCCCAATCGAAGTGGAAATTTTGAAAAGGTGTTGAAAGTATTTGTGTTTTGTCGAAAATCATTTTGTTACGTTAAAGACTTGAATACCTATAATATTGGATTTTGTGAAGTTGCTGGTTATGTGACAGTTGGAGGTATGAGTTGAAAGTCTTATATTTGAAAATATAAAAAAAAAAATTGTTTTTATAGATGAAAATCTGTACGAAAGACTTACAGAACAAGAAGTGCTAGCTAAAATACAGAATGACACTGGCGATGTGTTTAAGGAAATTTACGAGTATTTCAAAGCGTAGAAAATGATTACAATAAATTGTGTTTGGTAAGTAAATAAGAATGTGTAAAGTATATTTTTTCATTTACATACATCTATATAAAAATGTATAAATAAACAGGACAACGTTAAGTACACTAAAAAGGATACTGCTGCTCCTCGACACTACATTTAAAATATTAAAAACTTTCATTTTTGATAAAAATTAAAATATATCTGAAGTTTATATTAAACGAATTTATTAAATTAAATTTTTTTTATTGATCATCCTTTGTTACTGTAAAACTTTTGCCCTGGTCATTTCGACTAATTGCCTTAGTATTGAGCTTTATACTATAATCGAGTGCCGCATCGTGTCCTTGATATTTAACTAATTTAACCAAATCAGATAGTTTATCGTCAGCTAGACAATTACGAATTGTATTGAAAAATTGCATCATGTGGTGCAAGTTATGACTGAAAATAAAAGAAAACCGTTTGTTAATTTACACATAACAATAATGTATTAAAAACCTACATCATAATCAGAATAGGTCCAGCCATTTCTTTCGTGTTATAAAGATGATATAAGTAAGCGCGCGTATGTTTCTTGCACGTCAGACAATCGCAATCTGTCAGCAGAGGTGTAAAGTCCTCCTTCAAACTGTAATATTAAAAATTGTAATAACTAAGTTTTAAATTTAAAACGCACAACTATCTACCTATCAGCAGTTATATCCAAAAATGGCGAACAGTTTCCATTTTCAGTTTTTGTTAAATCAAAATTGAATGTTAACGCTTTGAAATTGGTGGCTGCACAATATGCATATGATGTGTCGAATATATCCACGCCTAAGGAAATTAATTCCAACATTGCGGGTGGTGTATACGCGCCCGGCATCATTTTTGGTTTCTCAACGGCTAGTTCACTCAAACTATGAGTCATCACTTTCACGAGCTGCTTAACATCCACTTCCGTGGCGGCGAGTCCATTGTTGTGAAATCCCTCAAAAATATAACCACTGGTAATACTTTCACCTTTCGTCTTCGCATGTTTGATAGAATCGGAACGCGCTAACGTGCTGTAGCCTCCAACGATGGGAACTGGAATTTAAACAGAAACTTAGTTAACTAACTGACAGAAACTAAAATGCCGTATCTACCGAATAAACCGCTATTATTTAATACTGTTGAGTTTTGATGTCGCTGATAACAAAGATCCATAAATTGTCCTGTTCTATCCACAGACTTCGTTATGCGCTTTTTGGCGCTATCTAAATTGGTATCAGCATCACAAAGTCCTTGATATATGTCTGGTTTTAAAACTTCTACTGCATCCATATAACTATAGGAAAAATTTATGATATTGATGAAATATAATGTCAGTTTATGTAGTTACCTTGTCGCTGTCAGCATTTCCTTTCCCCTTCTCGTGAATAGTGGAATTATGTCTTTGTCATTATGTCCGCTCGGTGTTGTCGTACAGGTGTCCCTGACTAACAATAAAGACAAACATTGTGGATAGCCCACATATGCGCCAAGTGTGCCATCAAACAATTTAAGTGATTCCGTCATATGATTGATGGTAGATAATGAAAACTGCAAAGCTGGCGTCTCTTTGGTAATATAATCAAATACCTCACGACTAAGATATGGAATGCTTCCCGCCTACATTATAATGGTGTATATTTTTAAGTCACATCTCAACAGTGTAAATCTTCTCTAAGCACTCACTTTAGTTGTTTGTACCAGCAATGGTGTGCGAAAACGCTTTCCCGTTTCCACTTGTACCAAATGCCCGAGGCGTCCCGAAGACTTGCTAATATTTTCTACAACAAATTTCATTTTGAAAAGCGAAATATTTGTTAATTATTTAAAAATATTGAAATGAAATGTTTAGTTTACACGCTGTTTTTTTGACATTTCTTTATGTGTATTTTTTTTAATTTATCAGCTGTTCGTAATGATGCCAGATGCATAGATAAAAGCTGTAATTGGAAATTATATTCAGTTTGAAAATATATGAACTAGTGATTATACTTTAATTAATTAGTAGTTGAACTATTTAAAAATATACATATATCCAAACCGAACTGTTTTGTTATTGGAAATGCTAAAACACTAAGTTTTGTGCACCCACAGGCTAATGGGATTAAATACCACTCGTGTTCTTTAAGAGTTTAACTAGTCGGACTATCAACTCGCCAACAATAGCTAATATGGATTATTACAATAACAAATAAGAAGGATTGGAAGCGAATTAAGACAACCCTGATCGATTCCGAACTATTCACTTTCCGTTTTATCATTTGTAAACATGCGTTATTCGAACCTAAGGCGTTGTTTTAATAGTCTGTGAAGAATTTCTTTGTTTGGAAAACGGCTAGAGGAACCGATCGGCTGGAAGTTTTCACATGACCTTCTTAGGTATACATATGTATGTCTTCGAGAGGTAATAATCGAAGGATTAAGATTTTTGATAATAATTTCAAGTCACTCTGAAGTGTAACATAAAAATCACATTTTTGACAAGCTGCTTTTTTGTCTAGTTGACTAGTCCCTTCATCAATTGTACAAATACATTTTTTTGTGTTTAAGATTTGAGATAATTGTGAGCAGAAAAATCTTGTTTAACATCAGATCCTATTTTTAAAATTTTTTGAAAAATATTAAAAATTTCCTTTTACATTTAAATAAAATTTGTTCTCTTTACAATCCTCTCATAACGCATACAAAGCACACAGAAAGCTCAAAAAGTCAATAAATTGACATTTGTAATATTTCCACCCAAAATAATAATGTAAAATACAAAATATATTTGCTATGTCACTCACATACATATTTACTATGATTTTTGCCACAGAGTGGGTGATAATGACAATACCTGACTCGACCCACCTCACTAGCGCAAAGCTTACTCTTGTGGCGAATAATAGCCAAGAGACCCACACCGCATAAACAAATTATCGGAGAGCTGCAAATACAAACATACATACATATGTATGTACCAAACTTTACACTGTCATTCGCTGCTGCGCCGCCGGCGCCGGCTTCTCCGCTGCTTCGGCACTCATTTTGCTCCAGCATTGGATTGACTTTTGGATGAATCCGATTCAGTTGCGGTAGGAGCACTGCGCTAGCGATTTGTCGATGACGGTGGACGACAGCAACAGCAAAACGGCAATAGCGTGTGTGAATTAATTTTGATTTTAAACAAAGTGTCTTTATTTTTATTCGTTGTGCTATTATCTGCCATCGCTTTCGCTCATGTGACGGTCCATATGCGAGCGCGTGCGATAGTGAGAGCTTTTCCCCAATTGTGTACAATTTTCAAATATTTCCTAATTAAGTTTATAATTAAAATTAATTGAAAAATTACATACATATGCTTAAATGCTTTTATAAGTGAAGAATAAATACAAATGATTGAGTGCTTCCAGTGACCACAGTATGCGGACAGTGCATATCTGTACGAGTATGTGAATTTGGTTCATACGTATGTATGCGTATACCTGGTGTTTGAATAACGAATAAACATAATTGAGCAGTTCAAAATACAAATGAAAAAAATCCCAGCGCAGCGGAAAAGGTAACGTTTGAATGTGTTAAAACCGCAATTTGCAGCTCAATATGGCAAGGGTTGACAGTAAATATTTGATTGGGCGTTGTGTGGAAAGTGTGGTGGAACTATTTACTTTCTGCTATTAACAGACATACAGACGTGTTATGTGTATGTACGTATGTATGTATGCAAATAAATAGAAATCTGCCAATACATGTTCCGATGGCATATTAGATATTAGGGCGTTTTATACAAAATTCGGAAAACCATAGAAGTTTGATTTAAAATTTGAATGGATTTTTTTAGGAAATATTTTTTAAGGTACCAGCGAAACGTTTAATGCATTTAATTTATGTTTAATGTAAAGGCAAAAAAATATAAATCATCATTTGTCAAAATTCACTGAAATGACAATTCGTTTCCATGCTCCCAAGTTCCAAGCCAAAAAAAATATCCCTGTTTTTGACCCACGCTAGGCTATATGCTATAGTTTTCCAATATCTACGGTTCCGACAAATGTCCAGAAAGTTAGGAATACATACGCAGAATCACCATGAAAGATTGGCTCGGTGATTACAAGAAAGAAGGCGTCCATTGCAGGCTCGAGAAAGTGTTTAATAATGTCAATATATCCAAAAGTATATAAGAAACCATATATTGTGTGCTAAAGTTTCTCTGGTCTCCTCCGAACGTACTAGATTCCATGGGACTGATTTCAATTTTTTTTAATTCATCAGTAGAGATAACCCTTTTCTTATATCTTTGGATCCAATTTAACACTGACATCCACCGTATATTGCTCCTTCAACTCTGAGCTTAGCTCCATTGAAGTAAAAAATCGGTTCAGAATGTTGAAAAAGGCCTTCGGCGATGTTTGTCCCGAGCAAGTGGTTTTGTTTAAAACAAATAATTCAAATCATTTGGACCTAAGAAAAGTGAAAGCACGATTGGTTCCAAAATCACAAATTTTTTTTTTAAAAGCAGCGTCGCGTTAAAGGCTGTGGGGCAATGCTTTTCGTGTACAAGGATGTCTGGAAACGTCTTATTACCGGCGACGAGTCTTGGATTTATGCTTACTACCTGGAAACAGACGATCAATCGGTCGAATATTGTGAAAACGATGAGCCGAAGTCGGAAAAACCTCGTCAAAGTACGTCACAAATCAAGGTTATGTTGACACTTTTTCGATTATCGAGGTGTGGTGCACTCTGAATTCCATCCGACCGACCAAACTACCAACAAGAAACATTATATTTGAGTATCATGCGTCGTTTGCGCGAAGTTATTCGTAAAAAGTGGATGAAATTATGGGCCGACAACTCTTGGCTTTTGTACCACAGTAATGCTCCGTCGCATGCTGCATTCATTCTTCTTTTGTTTATCGCCAAATTTTGCACCAATATCGTGTTGCAACCACCGTATTCGCCTCATTTAGCTCCGTGTGACTTTTGGCTACTCAGCAAACTCAAACGACCGCTCCTGGAAAACCGGCTTGAGTCAATTGAAGACATTAAACGTGAATCGCTATGAGCAATGAAGGCTATTCCGAAAATTGACTTTAACAACTGTTTCGAGGATTGGCGAAAATGTTGGCACAAGTGTACTGGATTCAAGGGGGATTGTTTTAAAGCAGCCCACATAGACTTTAAAGAATATATTAAGAATTTTAAGATTATAAAAAAACGTTACTATTTTTAGTTCATAGTAGTAAATAGGTAGAAATATAAGCTAGTTAAAAAAAAATTTCCTCTAATTTAGCGCGAATTAACAAAATATAATATACAAAGTTTCGAACACACACACCTGCATACATATTTTTGTAGAAATATTAGCGTTGAAAAGACTTTAAGTCAGCCTACTCTGCTGCTATCATTTACAGCATATAATACCGTTAAATACATTTCCAACTGATAAATGCGCTTAAGGTTGGAATACTGTTAATCTGTCTGGTGCTAAAAATAAAAACTAAAATAAACGAACGCTGCACGTAAAGCACATTGTCCATAGTAAAAAAAAATTAAAAAAAAAAAAAGATTTTTGCTTCTTATACATTTAGTTTTGTTCGATTAGTTGTTTCATTGGTTCTTCAACGTGTTTAATCCGTCTAAAATCCACCCCAGAAACTCTTCTGCAAGTATAGATCACTCCATTTGAGTCTCAGAAAGGCAAGGTCATTGTTTTTTCTGGCCGATAGGACAGTCTCCGCGTTCTTCGGAACAAATGCACTGGCGAAAGTCCACTGTTCCAACTGTTCTTTGGTGTCTGATGTCTGGAAACACCGCAAAATCTTCTTTAGATTACTTTCCTCGTGCGCCGATAACTTTCTCATACGCAATTTCCACGCCTTCAAACGTCGGGCAGACAGTACAAGATCGTCTCTTTGGTCACGTTATTTTCCGTGTAGCCGATTTGGGCGGCAGCCAGGTTAAAACTTTTGAAACTAGTTTTTGACCGTCATCATTTCACTGCGAGATTTCTCTTCCGTTTTAATTACGTTTCTGATTCTACTGAAGTTTTGGCTGTAGCCGTTAACAGTACTACACGATAGTAAATTTCCCTTGCGATAACGGCGCCAGTGAGAGTAAGTACTTATCGAACCGCCCTCGTAGGTACTCAAATAACATACATATGCTATCCAACATCTACGAATATTATAAATGTGCTATATTCTCAAAACAATAGTTCTCTGGATTGTCTATCTGCTTCATTTAATTTTTCATTAAAATCTCTTATGAGAAATGAAGGTAAGCTGAATGGTGTTCGGAACCATCTTACATATAGCTTACAGAATCCAAGACATCTTAATAGATTCCATAAAATTATAAAATAAGCTATTTGGTTTCTAAAATTGCCGAGATAGAAAGGGCTGATATCTTGAAAATGGAGAATGCCATCACTTAGACGTCCATCCAGATTGGCTTCACCGCACCAATAAGTTAGAAATCTCCTTGTAAAGTATCCAAATTGTTGGAACCTTGTATACGTTCGCCAAAACTATAACATTCTCAAGAACATTACATTTACCGCTAAGGCCCCACACGGTCTGTCCTTACTAAAAATAACTTCAAACTCCTTCAACATTAGACTCGTGCCTGGTCACAGCGGAATTTGCTGGAAATTACAAAGCTGATAAGCTAGCCAGAGGGAGCACCCTTGGCCCGCTCATGTCCGAATGGGACCGGATTGGATCTCTATTAGCGTCTTGCGTTCTCGCACTGGACCAATTGACCTCGGGAGCGCTTAGCAGGCGCTGGTCGACGACCATTTCCTGTGCGACTGTGGTCTTTACTAGAAAAAAACGTACGACATCTACTGAACTACTTGTCCCAAGCAAAATTCACCTTACCGCAATTGTAGGAGTTTTTACTAGACACTGGGCATTCAATAGGCATGCGGTAAGGCTTAAAATCTTGTCGGACGCTGGTTATCAAAGTTGCATAGAGAAGGGCGAGGTGGAAACTTCCAGACGCTTTCTCCTCCATTGTCCTTGTCCAGCCTTTGTAAGACTGAGGCTGAAACCACTCGGTAATCTTCCCTTCGGCGAACCAAAAGAAATAGCCGAAACTGAAATTCGCTGTCTCTACAAATTTGTGACAAGCGCAAGCGCTTTTTCGATCTGTAAGGTCTAATGATCCAGTGTTTAGTAGTTTGTTGGCTTTCTAAGCTATCCAAGTGGAATCCATCTTAGGCCGACCTTTTATCCTAACCTAACCTATACACCACTTAGGTCCAATATCGTTCAGCTCTCTCATCGACGTGATAGTGCAACAATGTGAAGCTCATAAATGGGAACCGAAAAGAGGGTTTCACATAATGGCTCTCGGATGACTGAGAATCTTTCGGATGAATTCTTATGATAGGAGCTTCGCTTTATATTTGTATGGACTGTAGGGAGAAAATTTGGACAACGAAGAAACCTCTTCCCATAATTTATTTTATTTTTTGATATGTTGGAATTCTTACCGTCTTCAATTCAATGAGAAACAAGAACTTTTGCACATACACCAATAATGACATTGTTTTCAACATTAACACGACCCGCCCTATCTTAAAAGCTCTGTATTTTAGCAATATTTATGTGAAAACTAAATTCCTTCCTTCATCTCTCATTTCAGCACTTGACCACCAAAAGGTGCAAATGGCAACTCACGTCCTCCTGTTATCTGCTTAAACCAGACAAATCATTCTGCGTTACCGCCTCGGAATTTCATATTTGAAATATTTAAACTACACAACCAACATAACTGCATATGCAATAGGGTATATGCCGAGATATACCTTACGAAAGACGTAGCAAAACAGTGAATGAGTGCGAACGCCAAAGGAGGGCAGCTGCTACACTTTTTTTATTTAATAATATTGACAGAGAGCGCTCTCGCCATAAGAGAGCAGTCGTCAGAGCCGCAGCGCTTGCAGAGCAGCCCAAAAAGGCAAAAGCCGAACGAGTCAAAACAAATTGTCTACGAAGAGACAGCAAAAGCAGAGCGCCAAATAGCCTGGCAAGGCAATACACGCCAAAAACACTAAAAAGACCCCCACAAATTCACAAGCTAACACACATACCCCCCAGCGAACAACAACAACAGCGAGAGCAATAAAAACGCACCGAGCACTACTAACTAGCAGAATCGAAAACTACAGCGCTGTGAGCGTTTCTAAGCTGTGTGCGAGCAAGTTGAGTGGTCAGGTTTGCTGGGCCACAGAGCTCAGTTGACTGCAAAGCGTTTGAAATTTTTAAGTTTGCGAAACTCACTCAGTCAGTCAGTAGTCAGTATTTATTTGCTCAGCCGAGTGACGACCGCTTGGAGACGGTACGCGCGGCATTTAAGGGTTAAACAGAAAAATTGTTTTTTAAATAAATTTCTATTTGAGCAACACCCCTTTGCGGCCGGCGAGATCCGAGAGCGAGCGTACCACGAGCGTTGGTCTGACATAGCGATGGCGTTGTCGTCGTCGTCATAATCAAAGCACGTTTTTCCTTAGCTGGCTGCGGCGCACATACTACTACATAGAGACTTAAAAATATGTATTTGGTTATGTAGTGCTAGCTATGTTTGGCCAGTGAAATAGACAGACGATACGGCACGCTGCCGTAAAGCGACAACAAAACATCGTGTAAAATCAACGAATTTGACTGCCTCCACGATTTGGTGTCGAGTGTGACGACGCTTACCTACCCAAATATCAAAAAAAAAACAAAAGAAACAAAAAAAAAATATCTTTAAACAACGATAGACGCACAGGAGAATGGCTGAACAGTTGGCCGGTCGGAACGTCTTGCTTCGTTAAGCTAGTGCCTGTTGTTTCCCTGACTGCGTGCGCTTGTCTGCTTGCCTGACTGCCTGCCTGCCTTACGCGTAATCACACTACGAAGGAAGTGGAAGCCGACGGTGGAAAAAGAGAAGCAGAGCCGGAGGCAGAAGAAAACTCGTCGTCATCGGC
The DNA here is from genome assembly GCF_001853355.1 of Bactrocera latifrons. NCBI lineage: Eukaryota > Metazoa > Arthropoda > Insecta > Diptera > Tephritidae > Bactrocera > Bactrocera latifrons. Next base: position 925,899 of record NW_017535630.1, on the reverse strand, counting down.
GTACTCATCGCCTCGTCGTCATCGTCGTTGCCGTTGTTATCGTCGGTTGTGTGCGAGCAGCGCGCGTGAGTGTGTGAAATCAAAATCCTCAAAATTGTCGCTGCCTGCCTACGGTTAACTACTTCCTTCAGCATATCCAGACAGATTCACATTTAGTACGAGATCTGTGCGGTACGGTGCGTGACGGCAATATTTTCGGTTTAAGCGGCAAACACAATACGATTTTGTTTCGTTACGAAGTCGACTGAGCTCGATTGAAATCATTCGTCTCGTTACGATACGATTTAGGCTGCTGCTGCTGTTGATTTAGTGCGCTGCTGCGGTCAGCAAGAACAAATAACACATAAAACATCCAAAAATAAAAATCAGAAAATAAAATTGTCTACAAAAAGTGCAAAATTATTGGAGAAACTTGTGGCCATACTAGTTGTGCAGTATCGCAGGTCGTCACTACTACACAGATACAAACGGATATGGGTATGAAAAATGCAAAGCAACAACAACAAGACACAACTAATGACGCAGAAAAGTAGTTGTGGAAGGTAAGCAGCGCATAGAAAGTTGCAATACATTGAGCATTGTGAACATGCGACACGGCGCTAAGCAGCAGCATATACTATATACCGTCGTAGAAGACGCAGCTGAGGTAGCAGGACTTAAATATAGCGGCAGCTAAACGCTTGATGACAGCGTTACGGGCACAAAATACCAGCATTATATACACGCAACAAGCATTTGAAGAACGCTCGAATGTGGCATAAAGAAATTCGTCTAACGCGCAGACTAGACACAGATAAAATAGAAAGACTAGCCGAAAACTAAGTACGCTGCTAACCGTAACGAGTTTATAAAAATTAAAATACACACATAACGGCATAGAACGAATGTAATAAAATACGACTGTGGCGCAGAAATGTGGCAAAAGTAATAAAAATAATAGAAAATAATAAAAATAAGCGAAAAGTAAAGGAAACCTCACAGCTAAAAGGCCAGAAACAAGTAAAAACGTCAAGCAAACGGAAAGAAAACTAAGAAAATTAAAGTGAAAATCCAACTGAAACACGCTGCGCTGCGGCTTTACTGCCTTTCTGACTGACTGACTGCCTGCTGCCTGCTTGACGCTCGCACACGCCAGGGCCGGCCGGAGCAACAGCAACAACAACACAGTCTAGTAGTAGGGGGGAAATAGCGATAGCAAACAGCTAGAGGCACACTTCCAACAATTGCGCGACAAGCCAGCTAGTCAGACAGCAATCGAGCGACGCGTCGGCATGCGACGAGACGAAGCCGTTTTCGTAAAGCGAAGAAAAGTGGCGAAAGAAAATTCATAATTTTTAATATTTAAAATTAAAGTGGAAGCAAATACACACAAACACACGCACACGAATACTAGCATACAGCGCAAAGCGATGAAAATTGAGCGAAAATAGATAGCGGCCGTTGTAGTTGTTGTACGCGTATATATGTATATACATAGTTGTAGTGGTGTTAGTGAATAGAAAATATCTGCACAAGAAAGTGCAATTGAATATTGAATAGGCACAGGCATAGCCAAAGCAAAGCAAAGCGTGTGTGTGCTCTCAAACCAAACCAAACCAAAACGTCAACGCCAACGTCAAGGCGGGGCAAAGGAAGCGCACGCTTACAACCACAACAACAGCAATAACAAAAACTACAATAAAATCACTCAAGCAATTGTTCAAATGTGCGCGCATGTGTGTGGTTAATTCAAAAGTAAAATCGAATTAAAGCGACGTATGGGGTATAAGCGTCTGCAATAGTATTTGTGTATAGGCATATGCGCGCGTGTGTGTCTAGTATATGTGTGGTGTTGTTGGGCATGTGCTGAGTATATGCACTTGTGCTTTCTTTACAATATTAAGTTTAAGCAATTGTGAAGTGCTGTTGTTACAATATTAGTTAAGAAAAAATATATAAAAAATATAAGAATTAAAATTAAAAAAATAAAAATAAAAGAAAATTTATAAATTAAAACTAACAAATAATATATGTAGCTTAAGTTGAAACGTTGCTGAAAATTACAACAATAAACTAAACTGGTCTACGTGCTTTCCATAAACGGGAAGACCAACAAATTATGTGCCATTTTCTAAACTAATTAGTACAGTCGAACCGAGACTAAAGCATAAAATACAAAATAAAACCACAAGTAATCAAATTAAATGATGTAAAATTAGTGTATATAATAATCCATAAGTAATAACAAAAACAACAAATTTACATGCTAAGCTTAGTGTATTATGTGCTAATTACAACAATGAAGATATAGTAAATAAAATAACACCGATATTTCCTATAATGCAAAGAAGCTTTAAAACTGCAACAATAACAAAAATCGAAAAAAATAAAATAAAAAACAAGTGGAAATTAACAAGGTCGTAGGTATTCTTAACAGTATTATTAACACGTTAACACACAAACTTCCACCTACCAAACCAAAACAACACGCGTGACCCCCACAACGTGAAAAAAAAGGAAAATCAAAAAAAAAAACATCCAATACAAAACAATCATAATAAAGCAACAGTGCACTAGCAGCACAACACGGTGCCACACAGCGCGCAAACACGACGCGACAAACCCACACAACAAAAAAAAAAGTAATAAACAACAACAAACACAAGCGAAAGGCGCATAAAACACAGGCTGGAGCAAAACCGTGTGGAGTCGACGCAGACATACAAAAAGCGTGCGCCTGAATTAGAAAAATAACACAAAACAACGCAAACACACACATACAACAACCATCAGAAAAAAGAAAAACGAAAATGTCCTGCATATCCAGCAATTTCAGCTCGTTCTTCCTCAATTCCCTCAACGATTCATCAGAATTCGCCAAGTATTTGAGCAATGGCGAGTTAAAGTTTTCGTCCTTCGAGGATTTTCAAGTGTTCGGCTCGGGTGCGGGCACTGGCACGTCACCAGGGTCGCCATCGCCAGCAGCTGGTGCCGCAGCCTCATCAACATCATTAACAGCGCAGCAGGCAGCATCGCAGCAACAGCAACAACAACAGTATTACAATGGTGGTGGTGGTAATAGTGGTAGCAACAACAATGCCAATATAAGCGCTGGCGCCAACACAACGGGGTTACCAAGCGGCATTGAACAGCCATATAATAATGGTGTGGCCGCAATGAATTCCATTGGTAATTGTGGCGGCACGGAAACGGCCAGCACTTCCGCATTAACACCCGCCAACGCTTCCAATACGGCACCGGCCGGCGTGCAACAGCTGCAACATGGCGCACATTTGCATGCCGCACATCATACACACCAACATCCCAATACTCATCTGTCACAGCACCCGCATCCACATCCACATGCGCAACATCCTTACGCCGGTCATGCACCGCACACACCTGGCAGTCTAGCCGCTCCCAGCAATGCCTTTCACCCACACAATCACCTCGCTTCACCGCACCTGACAACAGCTGCGACGACGCCAAATTATCCGACAACGCCACAGCGTTGGACTACAGCTGCCGGTGCGAGTCCAATGGTTAGCGCCACGTCCGGCACACCACATCCTATAACACAATTGCAGAATAGCAATCAATCGGGCGCGCCTATTGCTGCCAATCCGAGTGGTGCACAGCATTTCGATGGTTCCTTTGAATTCCTAAAATACCTGCGTCACTCGAACGATTACAATAATAGCGAACCGCAAGGTGATGTTGCCGCTGGCAACGCCTCAGCTGGTCAAGCGCAAGCATCATCATCATCGTCGTCTAGCTTGATCGATTTGGATAGTAGCACGTCGCATAAGTCACGTTCTTCACGCAAAGCCGCCGCTCTATTGTCTTCCGTATCGCGCACTTCGAATAGCCTTGATGCCAATGCGCTGGACGTCTTCGATCATGATTCCAAACACACCATTTTCGATATGCATCACATTACGGCTACAAATAGTTCCAACTCAAATGAATCATCCATGGAGGTATCCAATTTGGCCTTTCCCAGCTCACACCTCAACGCTTCCAACTCGAATACTTCTTCTGAGGGCGCCGCCACAGGCAGTTCGGATTTCGCTTTGCTACACTCAAGTTCGGCGGCTAGCGCGCCCAAGCCATTGGCTACCTTCACCATCAAAGACAACTTTGATGTGCATCCATCGCATAAGGTGGAGGAGGGCATATTCCAGCATATGAATAAGTTGCCGGCGAAGAAGAAGGAAAATTTGAAACAATTGGGTGTGCGTTTCACCGGTCAAATGACGCTCTCGGATAAATCGATAGTTGTCGAAAACTTCATCAAGTTCTGTCAGGTGAGTGTTTTACTTGATAATAAATCACGCTTTAAGTTTGACAGTCTCTTTTTCGAAACATCGTTTTCACACAACCTTTTTATGTCAGACAAAACGTTTACTTACACCTTATCAGAATAAAATAAGGCATCTTAATTTTTCGTTTTTTTTAGAATTCTTCTAAGAGTACACAATAGATTTTTTCGTCATTGTTCGAAAAATGATCGTCAAATACCACGAAAACCTCTTCACTACATATATAAGATAATTTCCACTGAGATCTTCTTGGATTTTATGCCGAGAGCAATTTCTGTGTTGAACCCTACATTAAGAGAGAAGAAGGTTCAGCTTCAGAATGTGCATTGCAGAGAATATTGCTATTATAACTACCAGGGATCACAAACAGGGACTTTCGGATATCTTACGTAATGTCGATTGCTTCACTGATAACCTAGATCACTGCGTCTTGGAGCCAAGTCCTTGTAGTTTCTTCTTTGCATATTAGTGTAGCGGGATGAATCTAAGCTATCTTTAGTTAGGGGGAATCTTCTGTCGGTAGTTCATTATACGCGAGTTTCAGACAACCAGATCAAGAAAACAGTAGATGTACTGCTTAGTAAACAATAACTAGATCTAAAGCTTGCTGACAGTGCACTCAAAGGCAAGGGTTCTCTGATATCAATAGCGTCAAGCTGCTTCGTTGTAACACTTAGTTGGGTAACTGCTCATAACGGATTCATTGAAAGTTGTTGTTGTAGCAGCAGAATTCTGAAGAGTTCGGTTACGTAGATCTGATTATTGTGGGAATGGAAATGCCGGCCTTCTAGCAAAGTTTTTTTTCATAAATCTGAATCCTTTGGCTGCCATCTTGCGTTCTCGTCTGGTTAATAACAAGCAACTGGCGACGCCCTTGCCCCATTTACATTGCAGTGGATATGCAGATGGGTCCAGGTTATCCTATCGGGTTGGAACATCCCGGTAGTCATACTTTCAGCCAACCAGCAGAGATAGCCGAAACTGATATTAGCCGCCTCAACAAATTCGTGATTTGTGTTGAACTCAAAGCGATTTGTCGCATTGTGAGAATCATTACGGTCAATTAGGAATTTTTTGTATCACAGAGAACCAGCGTTTTAAGCTGTCCAATTTAACCTAACCTAAACTAAAACGGTATCTTTAGAATAACGGTCGGTGATTTCAGCCGCTTCCACTTTTCCAAATGGACTGAGGCTAATCGACTTCGCCGAAACTCGAAATACAAGTATGATGTACCGGATTCCAGCATAGAAAAACTCATCAAGCTACCTGACTGTCTCCGAAGACACCACCAACCAGATTGATCATGTTGTGACAGACGGAAAACACGTTTCCAGTTTTTTAGACGTGCGTAAGCTCCGAGGTCCCAACATTGACTCGGACCGCTATCTTGTTGGACCCGCCTATGTACAGCGAAAAACTCACGTGAACAAACACAAGAAAGGTTCGACGTCGAGCAGCTGCAATCTCAACAAACAGCCGAAGATCTTTATTGGCGTATACACCGCTTTCCGCTTTCATGGTTATAACCGAGTTTTCAATTGGATATGTCAAGTTTAGCTAAGTTCTTCTCCACCTAATCCTCTTCTTTCCTGTTCCTTCCTCTGCTTCTACCGCCGGGTACTGAATCGAAAACGTTCTCAGCTGGAGTGTTCTTTTTTATCCGGACAACATGACCTAGCCAGCGTAGCCACTGTCGCTAAACTTTGTCAATGTAGTCGTATACCTGCCATTCCCAATACGCAAAGGATCATACATCTTTCGCACAACCTTTCTCTCGAAACTATCTAACTCACTGTTAACGATCATTATTAGTTCTTTTAGAGAAATATTTCTATTTTCGCAGGACTAGACCTTCAGTCCAGCATGTATCCATACTTTGAGTACTAAAAGTAAATTTAGCGAAACTATTAATGCTCAATCGATAGTCAGCAACAGTGTTATATAATATACATGCATATGTGAGTGCCGATGTACTTTTAATATTATAAGGATTCCCATCTATTATTGATGGTGTGAAATAAGAAGGTTCGCCAGTTCACTTTGCCGAACGGTTGACGGCACCACCCTGTGGTTATACTCAATTTTTCAATCACAATATTCACCTGTATTTATCGTGGTTACTGTACCTGCGACCAGATGAGAGCATGTGAATTGCATACCGTTATAATATAATATATACAGGTATATAGTGGTCTTATGTGTATATACATATACATGAATATATAAATAAACTAAATAGTTATATACATCTCAATAGTGTCATGTAATCGAACAGTTATGTATGTATGTACTTTAATATGTGATTGTGTGTGTTTTTGCGAGTGCATGTAGTAGTTTTCACAATTTCCATTTTAAAATATTTATTATATATTCACCATATACAAACATATGTACATATGTGTAATAGTATGCCTTTCATGTGAATATGATGGGTAGTCGCCCGGCTTGAGTCACATTGTGTATGAAATTTGCATGCAAGTGTGTATGTAACGGGTTACATATGGTACTTATGTGGTAAATATGTACTATACATATTTATTTATACATATTGTTGTGTTAATAGTTAATGTGCACTTGTAAACGCTATGTTTGTAGATCCTGTGTAGACACCTGCCAAAATTTACAATTGTCCATATGTATTGAAATATGAATTTTTGGTTATTAGATATGCATTTACAAACATACTAATACGTATATTCGATATATACAGTCTTACAACAATTTACAACGACGACCAGCAACCTTCTACATAACCTCACTGCTATAATAGCAGTCATAATATCGACAGTAACAAATATAAAATATATGTATATGTATGTATGTAATTATGTATGTGTAAGGGCATGTAAAATAATTGTATGCCACATACGGGTACATACATACATACACTACACTTGCACATTCATATACATATGTATGCCTGTATGAAGGTGTGTTCATTGGTACTCATGTCTATGTCTTTTAAAGCTTACAAATTGTGGGGTAGAGCAGTGTTAAAATAATTTATGTGTATATAGATATATTTCTACACTTGTTTATATGTATTTATTTATATATACACACACACCTTTACATATGTAATAATCTTTTCTGTAAAAGTTTTGTGGCTGAATTGAGCGAAATCGTTACAAAATTTTAGTCCCCAGGCAATGTGCTTGTTCATATAGACTACAGACATACATGTAAATATACATACAAACCCACATACATACATACAAAACATATCTAAGTACATACACCCTTTTCCGCATACCAATGCGCTTCCCAACGTCCACCCATCAACACCCATAGATTATCAGCATAGCACATTCCTTTAACTACCCGGTGACCATAGCACACACACATGCATAAATTCAAATCAACAAACATACATACAAGTTCCACTTACACAAATATTAACTAGCTGGTGTGTGTGTGTCTGTGATGTGTTCGAAAGCTCCCGAAAACCGAGTGGCTGGCAGTGTGCAGCGTGTGGAGTGCAAAAAGTCATTTGGCCTCATTGTGCACATGAGTGCCACCCTCAAAATTAAACTAAATATTCATGCGACAGACGAAAGGACGAACAGCACTGCTACAATAATAGCACACACACACATATGTACATATGTACATATATATATATTTCTAATGTGTAATTCGGCCAGACCATCAGCCACCCACTTACACACCTAAGTAGATGTACAATTTTTAGTGCTTCTCGTACATCCTTCGTGCCTAATTTTTGAACTATGCCCACAAACACACATTCACACTTGTTTACATGCATACATTTGTAAGCACATCTACATACATATTTATAATAATTTTAAAATGCGTACATACAAGTTGTTATTACAAAGTTGTTTTTATTGATATCTGTACACAGTTGCCTGGTATTTTTAGTTTCGAAAGTTAGTGCTCGTATACCTACAACAAACATCAGTATAAATATGTATTTTCGTCTGTATATCTACAGTTTTATATACTTATATAGCGTATGTAGCATCAGCTGTCCATAGCCATGTGTACTCTAAAAGTAGCGAGGTCTGCTATTAGAATTAGGGAATTAGGAAGATGAAGCCGGAAAGAGTACGTACATAATGCCACCCTAAATCAGCTAAATATAAGCAAATCACACTATATCCTCCAAAGGTTAGAATTCAATGGTCATTTTCAGATGTCGATTCCACCTGAGAATCTGAGAACCTGAGAATCCACCTAGGATCCTCGGAATCTGCACCTGAAGGTGGCCATTGAAACCTAATCTTGGGAAGATATAGTTCCTCCTTCCTTAATATACCTCTTTTCCATTCACGTCTAGAGGCATCCCAATCTTTACCGACGCGTCCCAATTGAACTGCAAAGTAGGAGCCGGGGTATACTCCAATGACAACAATCATCCACCTCTATTTCTATCCGCTAACCAAGCTCAGCCAGCATCTTCCAAGCGCAAGTATGGTACTAGATATAGAGAAGGCCTATGAAGTTCTATTGAATGACTACTGGAGGATACAGAAAGCAACCTGCCAGGCAGCACTGCTTTCCTTATCGACATCACAGGTTAACTCACTGGCAGGTCTACTCCAATTGTCCGGTTTCCGGTCAAAGGAACATTTTCGTCAAAGAAAAGATAGAGCCCGCCAGAAGCGATTAAAACAGTGGTTTATATGCATTTTTTACAAATCGCACAGAGTACAACAACAATACACCGACAGACTTCGAACACAACAAAAGTACTTGGGTCAAACCAACACCCATTGAAGACGAAGAACTCGAGTTGTAGCGAGAATCGAGATTAACCCTTGCGCAGCTTTGTTCTGGATGCTGTAGCATCATCTTACTTATCCAGAATCTACCCTGACATTTCTAATATTTGACACTAACCACCTCCTTGCGTGCCTAGCTAACCCCACACAAGTGATACCACTCTCCCTATAGTCTGACACCGTCGAAACATCACGTTTGCTGGGCTTACCGTTGGATGACTTCTATGACAACTTATCTAATTCTTAACTTGACAAATAGGCTCCTTCTGCGTCGAAGGCGTACCGAAAGGCATTCTCCGGGATAGCCTTGAGAGCCGAGGTGCATGCTGCTTGGATCCCCATTCATCGGCCTTTTCAGGCAAATAAACAAAAAAACAAAAAGTCCGGGGGGCCATATCTGGACTGTAGGGCAGCTGCGGAAGCATTGGAATGCCAGCGTTGGTTAGGTAGCTGTTGGTGGATGCAACTTTCAGTCGTCTGCGATGTCTTGTCGGTCCCGATTGACCCTTCGATTGAGCCTTGAGGACTTCCACGTTAAAATTAGCGTTGACGGTTTGCCCAGAAGGAGCAAATTCATAATGGATGGTGCCTTTGATGTCAAAAAAGACAACAAGCATCGTTTTCACTTTGGATTTGCTCATTCATCAGCGACCTCTTCCCGGCCCTCCAAAAAGGCCTGGTGCCACCGAAACACCTCACTTCTTGCTAAAACAACATCTGGGCAAGTCTGCTTGATCATATCCAACGTCTCTGTTGCATATTTACCGAGTTTCACGCAGAATTTAATCGCATACGCTCTAACGAACACTGTATTTTCGGCTTGCACCACTCACAGAAACACGTCGCGCAAAAATGTTTATCCTGACTCTCCAGGTGTTCAGAGCCAACTGACCAGTTGCGCATTCGTTAGCCAGGAGTGCCAGTCGGTGCAAGCATGCTCCGAAGTACAATCGCGACGGAAGAAAATCAGTCCTATTACTTTGCAGACAAAGCTTGTAGATAGATTTGACCAGTTTCAGGTGGTCCTGCGGCATAAATGAGATCCACTTTTTGAATTGAAATCAGAAAAAGAAAATATGGACAGGTTCTTAAATAGATCCAGATTCAGTAAGCTAATTTCTTCAGTTTTTTCACACTTTGGTTGTTTTATGAAATATGGCATTCCTCTACCTACAACATTATCCTGGACATGGAGACATTAAAGGCTTGTAAAAATCGTTACTAGCAATAAATGCCTGGGCTTGTCAGGCTAAACTGTTTCTAGGAGAGTTCATTGCAAAACGGTTAAAGCAACTAATTGTTTCCCCAGATACAAATTAAGGCTGGTTGCAGGAGTTTATATAGGTCACTGTATACTAAAGTTTCATCAACACATATTAGGATTTATCGGTTCTGCGAGAAGGGCAGAAGTCCGGCTATCAAGCAAATAAATCCGAGAAAAAAAGTATCACAACCATTAACCCTGCGTAAGTCGTCATCAAAAAAATCGCACAATAGACCATAAATCGCAGAGCAACTCGCACTCTATCCATCTAGACTGCGTCATCAGTTGCATAACGTTACCTTTACTCACCTTTTGAGTTCGTTACTACACTCAGTTTTACCTGGAAATCGCTTCTCCTCTAAGGGACCGCCGAGATAACGACGTTTTACACTCAAAATAATCACTCAGTTGTGTTGTGTATATATTTTTTGTAAGACCAATTATTTCGAAAACTTCTACACTTCAGAAATTCTGATATAGAACTATTTCAAAATGGAATTATATGAAACATGGAAGCATATTGTATAGAATGTTATGGTTTCACCATAAACCAGCCAAAAATACGAAAAGCTATGTACGTGGTACAACCTCAGCACAATTAGTATTTCACATTGACAAACCGTTTGGGGCCCATTAAATTTTAAAATGGCAGTTTGCATCAAAGAAGCATGATTGCGTAATTTTAGAAATTTGAATAATAAAATTGTTTCTATTCATGCATAAGTGTACATACATACATATGTTATACGAGGATGCAAATTTGCATATAAGATAACCATAATTAAATTGTACAAGGTGACACATAAATCTATCAACTTGCTAATATTAGCCGGCATCGATTCGCTTTTTCTTTGCTTGCTATCATTCAGCACATTTTTTTTTTTAGCTCAGCAAAATATTGTAAGTAAATGCAGCAAAAAAGTTAACGAGTGGAATACAAAAAAGTGAACGGATACCTCATTAAAGTGGTCTCAGCAAGTCACAACTACCGAACCTCAAATATTTATATTGAAAGAATTACCTTGGAAATTCACACACCGTACTACTTCTAAATTTAATGCTTAAGAAGGGGATGCACGATCTCTTGTATACAAGAGTTTCAATTATATCTGACCATTCGGATTAAGAAACACATTGAAACTTTAATAGATATCTCAGTTAGCGTTAGTATTGTCAACCGGTGATTTAACCGATAGTTAACTGGGAGTATAACTGATATCTTCAGTGCTGCCAAATTTTGTTTTAATTATTTTAGACCAGTTTTACCTTCGTGAATGGCTCATGTGATAAAACTTCGAATAAATTAGTTGTTGTTGTTGAAACTGTAGGGCTCGACACAGAGAAGAAAAAGAATGTCCTCCAAATTAAGAAACGAAACACAATTGCACTAACTTAGCGGCCATATTGCAACATAACTGATACATAGGAGTTTTCAATAAGAGCGCTACAAAAAAACAAAAACAGTTTGGGATATCAATGAAATTCCTTATTTCTCGATTCCTTTTGCATGACCACCACGGACACGTTTGCAGAAGTCCAGATGCGGAACCCAATTTTCGACGGATTTCAAGCATAAATCCGACGATACTGTTGCAATATTCGTACGAAGTTCATCAATCGTCACTGGCTTGTTGGTATAGACCATAGACTTGACGTAGCCCCACAGGAAATAGTCTAACGACATCAAATCCCACGACCGAGGCGACCAATTTACTGGGCCATTTCGTGAGATAACAACTTGATTTTCAATAAATCGATTGTGACATTCGCTGTGTGGCACCGTCCTGTTGGAACCACATATTGTCCAAGTCCATATCATTCAATTCGCGCCAAAAATATTGGCTTATCATTGAGCACTAGCGATTCTCCTACACTAGAGAAAAAGACGTGTGAGAGACTGTCTTGGATCTTCCTCAATTGTAAGCTTGCGTCAGCAATATTCTCGACATTAAAGGCACTTCTTTATGTCACTGACACGGAAACATTTTGTACTTTGCCTGAGGATTCAAATTTTCTCACTAGAAGCTCAATTGTTGATCTGACAGGACGGTTCTGACGACCATTAATTGGATGTAGCGCTCTTAAAGTTGAGGCCATTGACTCCGAATTTCGGTAGTATATTTTAATAATTTCGACTTCGGTGTTGCATTGTATATCTTTCCATGATGAAATGACAAACCTTACTAAAGAGAAAAGTGAAAAGAGCGGGGAAACATATGTCGTTTTCTGTCCCTATTGGTCTACTTTTGTAGTGTCTTATTGAAAACCCCTTTATATGAAGACAGGTCTCAGAATTTTTACGAGCATTCTGGGTGTTACAAACTTCGTGGCAAATATCTTGTTCATGGTCTAAAAATACCTTTGATCCACCCTGTATCCTTGTAAATATTACTGAATTGCATACGCTTGCACACATTTCCATAAATTTTATCATTTAAGCCACTGTACTAAAATATTACTCTATCACAAACGCACCATTACAGCGTTATTTAAATATTCAAAGGGTTTAAATTACCAAAATACCGCACGCGCAAGTGCCACTCGCTGATAGCGCCCACCAAAGCGCTCATCCAACAGAACACACGCACCCAGCAGCGCATCGGCTCTTCGCCGCCAACAATCATATAACGGTGTACACACAACGACACATCACATACATATGTACATTGGTATGTGGATAAGCTGCATATTTATATGCGCTTGCGTGTGTCAGCGCTATCAGCACTCACACAAACATACTTACATACATTGCGCTCGACATCATTATCAACACCCGAAATTGTTGTGTGTGGCGATTGCGAACTGTGGCATCAACACTTGACGGCGCGCGTCCGTTCACACGTCCATCGCATCATCGGCATCATCATCGTCTCCGCCATTGCCATCTTCGTACAAAAACAAACACTCCTTGCTGGGCGTTCATGCTCAGATGGAAGGTGTTGGTGCACGGTATGGCAAAGGCAGTCGTGACCAAAGTCAAAGTTAGAGTTTCGACTTCGGTGTCGAATTGAAAATCGGTTTGTGTGGAATAGCATGTAATGACTTGACGTTTGTACGCGTGTGTGTGTGTGTGTGTGTGTGTGTGTGTGTGTGTGTTGGGAAGTGAAGCTGTTAGCTGCGCCACCACGCATGTCTTTAACTTCCGCCCGCCACGTAGATATGTATATCAAATTAAAGGTGGTTGTTTGGTTAGTTAGTTTTTGCGTTAAGAAATTCTAAACTCCAGAACTATACGGAGATATAACGGGTGTTTTTTTTTAGATGGATGGTTTTACTTTTTTCGGAGTTGGTCTTATCGAATGCTTCTCGAATGTACTCAGTTTGGTTTGTCATTCCATAAGGAAGAGACTTGATCTGGAGCAAACTTTGCAAATCCTGCAAAATTATTACCAAATTCGGCTCGTGCGAGTCATGGACCATGACAACATCTGATGAGTCGCCGTTACGAGTTTTCGAGATAAAGGTTCTGCGGAAGATGTATGGTCCTTTGCGTATTGGCAACGGCGTATACCGCATTCGATGGAACGTTCAGCTGTATGAGATATATGACGACATTGACATAAGTAGTTCAGCGTATAAAAAGACAGCGGCTACGGTGGCTAGACCGAATGGACGAAAACACTCCAGTTCCAGGGAAGCAGAGGAATGGGAAGAACTCCACTCCTTTGGAAAGGCCAGCTGGACCTGGCCTTACTTGGTGTCGCCAATTGGCGCCAAAGAGAGAACTGGTACGCTGTTGTCAACTCGGCTATAACGATGTATTCTGCGTTTGGTCCAACATTCGACAAAATCGGCCCAACAGAATTAGTAATTCGAGCAACCAACCACCATCTATTTCGCCGCACATATGCTTTAGTGGATAATACACATACTCAGAGACGTCGAACAGTGCGAAGCGCTATTGCTGCTGAGAAGTATGTAGAGTATTGAATAAGACCCGAATAAGTCCAATCGCCATCGCGCACAAAAATCGGAGCAGTGCCCATCATTTTGATGAAAGATTTTCCTTGATCTTGGTTTGCGAGCTTACAAAACTCAATACGAGCAAACACTGAAGCCGAACGATCATCAGGCGTGTCACACGATCGGTTAATGAGCCAAAGTCGAGTTGGCCACCGATCTGGATTTTCAGAAGTAAATTTTTTTCATCGCTGAACTCGCACTTTGGGTTGAATGAGTAGCTTACTAAACGATATTGTCACATTTGGAGTGATGCTAATCCACAAGGCATTGTTGAGACGGCGTTAGATACTTGAAAAGTAAATTTTTGTTGTGCTCTATTGGCAAAGCGAACTATATTTATATTTATATGACAAACGCTATGGAGACATCATTATTGATATTTTCATGGCCGAATTTGGGAATGTTAATGTGTAGACGACCGTTGGTTCAAAGCAAGACGATGCTATATGCTATATAACCAACGATACAATCCATTTATTGAAGTAAACTTTTGGTGAGCGTCTTAACACGCGTCGTGGGTCTGTGACGCGGTCTCCAAGTTCGTGCGATTTAACAACGCTGTACTATTTTTTGTGGGGTTAAGTCGACTGTCTACGCAGAAGAGCATGAGATAATTGACGCCTTGAAGCGATTATTGGGCGCTTTATTGATGACATTCGGCCCAATTGCTGGAAAAAGTGTTCGAATGTTGGACCTCTTGACTGAAATTTATTCCAACCAGCCGCGGTAGGGACTTGTCCGAAATTTTTCTAAAAAAAAAAAAACTAATTTCGTATAGGCCATAATATTAGGTTAGGTTAGATTAAACTGGTAGACCAATAAACCACGCGCAGAACAGTTTTGGTGGTTTGCGATACCAGATGTAGTTTAGTTCCTAGGTCCAAGAGAAATAGTCATCCTGCGTTAGATGCGAATTTCAACAGACTCTGCGTCCTCACTATCGATACCTCCTCCAGTGTATCATACCGTGAGAACCCCACATGTAGTCTTGCCACCAGACAGTGACCATTCCGATTATTTTCCTACAGTCTCTTCTATCGAGTGTCTATAGCAATACTAGGAATGTGTACTTCCGTTCTATCGTTTTCGATTTTCTTTACCATGCATCTGTCGAGATCTTCGTATAGCAATACTAGGAATGTGTACTTCCGTTCTATCGTTTTCGATTTTCTTTACCATGCATCTGTCGAGATCTTCGTATAGACAATGCATGGGTGTCCCAATGGTTAAAACGTCTTCGGATGTTAGCCACACACAATTCTTGGCCATCTCATCCACTATTTCGTTGCTCGATATGCGATACGAGGTTACTGCCTTGATTGCTGCTTGGTTGTCTACTAGATGTTGACACCGGATTTGCTTGTAGGTGCACTAGAGGCCAGCTCCGCTGCTTTCCCAATAGCAAAGATCTCAGCTTGAAATATACTGCAGTGGTCCGGTAACTTAAAGGTTGCCTTATGCCTAACTCTGGACTGTTGATCATAACATTAAATGTTATGCGTTTTATTTCTTCTTGAAAACCACATGTTAAAAACACACCCTTTAAAACATATATTTATACCCAAATGTAGACAAACATACACACGAATATAAAAAGTTATTCAGGCACTTGCCTAAGTTAACAAACTTCTGGTAATCGTATGCACATAACTATGAGAATATACATATGTTTGTATGTATGTATGTTTGTAAAAATATGTTTCTGCTTCTCATGCATTATCCTAGTTACATGTTCTCATCTTACTATTTACAGTTCCTCATATAAATACATATTATATATACATATATACATACATATAGACTAGACTATATGTGTGCGCATAGATTTCTACTTCAACCCATACACTCGACGTCACATTCTAACGCATTTTATCTAAAACCCGATCTCCATACACTCATCACAGACAGCAGCAGCACCACCCAGAAACCCTAACCTCACTCTACGCTATTGATTTTTAACATAATCAAAACCCAAAATACACACATATCCTTTATGGACACACACACTGTCGTACATATGTAAATAAGTTTTCACAATTATAAGTAGTACGTACGCATGTATGTATGTATATAAATACGTGTGGCTTCATGTGTCTTCATATGTGTTTCCACTTTCATGCTTGTAATGATAAGTTTACAGCTCAGTTTTCGGCGCACTCTCACACACACACACATAAGCGCTGTGGGAGTTTGCTGGGTATGCATCGGGCCTACCATAATGGCAGCACACACTCACATACTCACACACATCGAACTAAACTTTAAGTTCAAATCAACTCATACGAATTTCTACTCATGCTTGAACGTGAGGAGATATGAATATGTACATATGTATGCGCGTGTGTGTGATTAAGCGTGGTGGTAGCAACCCTTTACTGCTGCTGGGCTCACTGTTATCGTCGACGTTGCGTTGCTTGCTACCGTAATGGCTTCATTAAAACTTTTCTGAAATACATATTTCGTATTTTTTTTCCACAATGAAGATGAAATATTAGGCACATTTAACTTTGCAAATTTTATACCCAGAACACATTGAGTAGCAATGTACTTTGATGAAAACTTTTTGTAGGAAAAGTTCATTCAATCTAAACGGGAATTTATTTATTATACTATCGCTGTCCTTAAACCACACAATCGGAATGTCCAGTAGAGTAAAAAAAATGTAGCGTTTGATGATGAACCACGTCCAGGACGGTCGTCAACATCAACTGATAATCAACAAGACAAATAAAAAAATGAAGGAATTGTGTTTGAGAATCGACGATTAACAGTCAGAGATCTCATTCGCATCGTTGGCATATCGGAAGAACCAGTGAAAACCATTTTAAAAGATCATTGGGCCTAAGAAAAGTGAAAGCACAATTGGTTCCAAAATCACTAAATTCTTTCGAAAAACAGCGTCGCATTAACGTCCGTGAAATAATGCTTTCCGACTACCACGATGTCACGAAACGTATTATTACTGGCGACGAGTCTTGTATCTACGCTTGTGACCCGGAAACAGACGATCAATCGACCGAATATCGTGGCAAAGGTAAGACGAAGCCGAAAAAAACATCAAGGCAGGTCAAAAATCAAGTTTATATTGACAATTTTCTTCGTTTATCCAGCTGTGGTGCACTCCGAATTCCTTCCGTGTTACGCGCCGTTTGCACAAAGCTATTCGTAAAACGAGGTCGGTAATGTGGGCCGAAAACTATTGAAGTCAAGACTTCAGAATATTTCAAAAATAAAACAAAAAATATGATTGAAAAGGTAGGTGAGAATCCGATATTCATCAAACGCAAAACGCACTGGTGGCAAGACGTGGGTCCAACAATCTAGCGCACGGCGCTCCAAAAATGAGTCGAATCTGAAAAACCAAAAACAGTTTATAGTTGGTCAAAAATCATTGTGATCATCGTTTTCTTTGACTAATGTGATGTAGTTCATCATGGATTTGAGGCCAAAACTTTATGGATTTTGGACTAACCTTTTGGCCAAATACGAATAGAGTGTATTCGCTAGGCAACCGTATTCGGCAGATTTGAAACCCTCGGAATTTTTATTTTTTTCGAAACTGAAAAATCTTCCACAGCCATAAGTCCATTGAAGTCATTAAAAGCCAATTGCTAAGGCAATGTAGACCACCGCAATCCAGACATATATTAAGTGTATGGGAAATTGCCTTACTTATATCCTCAGGAGCTAATTTTAAACTATTTTGAAACAGTCCGGGTCAAATTTGATCAGATGTGTATATGATATTTAAGCTTTGGCAATCTTATATTTTAAAGGCGGGAATAAACACTGTTATTAAAATACATGAACAAATTCTTTGTTAGTCCGGGTCAAATTTGATCGCCAGTGCGGGTCAAATTTAATCATATGTGTAGATGTAGTCCTTGAAAAACGAAGAAGGATACTGATAATTTCCAATATGTGTGTTGGGCATAATTTAGTCGTATATGCGGCCTTCCTTGAACTCAGTACTTTTACTCATTTAAATTTTATATTGTATGTATGTAGATTTATGCAACTACACATATACATACACATACATCTATATACAGCGTACGTACCTGTTAATACTTCAACATGAGCACATACATACATACATACAAATGTATATACCTATGTTAAAATTACATATTATATATTCTGATTATAGTTATGCCTGTTTGTGTATATAAATTTATAAGTGCTGCATTAATATACATATACAAATGTGTATGTACATATAAATTCTATGCATGTAGCACAAATGAAACGGTATTATGAAGCGCATAATTTCAAAGCAACTATTGCGTGCCTCATTTCAAATTGATAGAAAGCGACAGCAAAAATTAAAACCCACACACATACATACATATCTTGGTATGTATGTGTCACAACTAACAGAAGCACAAAGTTTGTGGCACTCAGGAAATTACATACAAACACACATACACATATGTACATTAATAGCACACCACTACAATTCAAATTGATTAGTTTTACTTGTGGCTCGAGCGCATCCATTTCACTGCTGGGTGTAACTTCATACAAATATACTATATTTATATATTTAATAGCAGTGGAAGGGAGGTACACTGTGTCTGCAGGCATAACTGAAATATAAAGTGGATTTTTTTTTAGAAAATTTTATGTTATAAACTATATTTGCTTTGAAATATTTGAGCAATAAATTTTATATGCACAATGGGGCTTGTTATCTGGCGCATGCAGAATCCAACTGTACTTACAAATGTCTGCTGTATACATCTATGTATATATGTACATATGTACATACTTGATATATCTATATTAATATGAGTACTATAAGAGAAATTTTCTCTATTTTCAGTCAAACTTTGTAGTAGCACATTAAAGTTTTGCCACGAGCAAAATAATCGTAAAAATTTGGAATATCAAACATTTCAATCCTCTAAACTTACTTACCCTTTACGGCTTAGTGGCTTAAGTCCACTATACGAGGTATGTTCAAAAAGTATCGCGAATTTTGAATTTTCGCGGGTTACGTATATTCGAATTTCGAATTTTTTGTGGCGTTATGTTGGTACTCATGTCTCTCACTTATGCCGACAAGCTCGGCCATTTTGAAAGTTCATTTAATTGTTAACAGCTGCTTTGCTTGCACGTGTTTTGGATCGTCTTCGATTTTTACCTATTCAAGAAAATGGATCAAGGAACCTGTATCAAATTTTGTGTGAAAAACGAAATTAAGTGCGCGGATGCATTCCGAAGGAGAAGCTACCTTGGACCGAAGCAACGTTTATCGGTGGTACAAAATGTTCTCAGAAGGCCGAGAAGATGTGAACGATGAAGAGCGTGCTGAACGCCCGAGCACTTCAACAACAGACGAAAAAATTAACGAAGTGGAGAAAATGGTATTGGCCAATTTTCGAATCACCGTTAGAGAAGTTGTTGAGGACCTAAACATATCGATTGGCTCGTGCCATTCGATTTTTATCAATGATTTGGGCATGAGACGGGTCGCCGCGAAATTCGTACCAAAATTGCTCAATTGTGACCAAAAACAGCATCGCATGAACATTGCTCCAGAGGGTCATAACTGGTGACGAATCGTGGGTTTATGGTTATGACGTGGAAACCAAAGCTCAATCATCTCAATGGAAGCTGCCGCACGAACCAAGACTGAAAAAAGCGCGCCAAGTTCGGTGGAATGTGAAAGATTTGCTGACAGTTTCCTTTGATTACAGGGGCGTGGTGCATCATGAGTTCTTGCCACAGGGAGAACGGTCAATAGGGAATATTATCTGCAAGTTATGCGCAATTTGCGCGAAGCAATCCGCCAGGAACGCTCGGATTTGTGGAAGAACAAAAATAGGCTTTTGCACCACGATAACGCCTCTGCTCACACATCGTTGCTTGTGCGTGACTTTTTGGCCAAAAACAACACACTAATGATGCCGCAGCCACTGTGACTTTTTCTTGTTCCCTAAACTGAAGAGACCCATGAAAGGACGACATTTCGCTTCTCTTGACGAGATTAAGACGGCATCGAAGGAGGAGCTGAAGAAGATAAAAAAAAAATTATTTTTTGAAGTGCTTCGAAGATTGGAAAAACCTTTGTGTATAATATCTCATGGGCATTACTTTGAAGGGGACAAAAAATATTTTCATGAATAAATAAATAATTTTTGAAAAAAACACAAAATTCGCGATACTTTTTAAACACACCTCGTATTTCTTCTTCTTTAATGGCATAGACACCGCTTTCGTTGTTATCGCCGAGTTTACAACAGCGCGCCAGTCGTTTCTTCTTTTCGCTATGTGACGCCAATTGGATATTCCAAGCGAAGCCAGGTTCTTCTCCACCTGTTTTTCCCAACAGAGTGGGGGTCTTCCTCTGCTTCCCCCGGCGGGTACTGCGCCGAATACCCTCAGAGCTGAAGTGTTTTCATCCAATCGGACGACATGGCCTAGCCAGCTTAGTTGCTGCCTCTTAGTTCGCTGAACTATGTCAATTCCGTCATACATATATCTCGTACAGCTCCTCGATCCATCGACTTTGGTATCCGCACTGGTTCCAAAATAGACAAAATTATTTACAACTTCGAAGTTATGAGATGAGATATTTCGTCTTGCCCTAATTCACTATCCATACCCATTGGTTTGGCTTCTTTGTTCAACCTGATATCGATGTTATCGGCATACGCCATTTTCTCTATCCAGATCTCCAATTCGAATTACTTTTCCCAGGAGTAAATTGTAGAAGTCGCACAATAGAGCGTCGCTTTGTCCGAAACCTCGTTTGGTACCGAATGGCTCGGAGAGGTCCTTCCCGGTCCTGATGGAGCTTTTGGTATCACTTATCGTCGGTTTACACGGCAGTCACCGTCATCGATTGGGAATCTCCATCTCCAGTTGTGATGCTTTCACTGTCATTCAGCAGGCTGGAGAAGTGTTCCCTCTATATAGTTAACAATGACAATTTCGAGTCTTTTTCTCTAAAACCTGCAAGTTTCGACTTAGACTATTCTCTTAAACTGTATTTTGGAGCCAGGTTTTTTGAAATGTGGTCAAATATAGACCAAATAATTACCTAGTAATAGGTTAGCAATGAAACATGCACCTTACCTTAAGTTGTCTCAACTATTTTTTGAAAATATCAATGTTCTAATGTATTGTAATAAAAATCCTTATTATCGTCTTCAAAATTGGCTCCTAAACCATTGAAGCATGTCAATGATTATTCCAATTTTCCATACACTTGTTATCAGTCTCCGCTGGAAAGGTCTATAGTACCTTCAGCAGATGATTTTTAATGACTTGAATGGTTAATTAACCAAAGTATGTTGAGTCGACCCCTAAGAGATCCTCTGACAGCGATGTGATTATTTTAAAACAATGTTTATAAACTTATCGATGTTTGGTCATTAACAGCAGGCGCGGCAACTGCGGGAAAGCTCAACACCGCAGAGAATTAGAATGAGATCAAATTTCACACGAACAGGAAAGGAAAATGTTTACTAATCTGGGCGAAAATATGTATCGATTCCAGTCCGAGTTAAATTTGATCAAATCATATAACGTTGAACTATGTACATATATACATATATCCTTTTATAAAGGATGCAGAAAATTTCAACATATTCTCCGTTGGTTGGATCGCTCTTGTGAACGGCATCTACATGTATTGCCCATTATTTTCTTGTTAACCCGTATTTTCTTTTTAACACGATTTAATACTTTTACAAAATTTTTGTATTTATAAAAATATAACAACAAATTAAATTTGTCTTTTTATTTCTTCAAGGAGTACGACGTACAGGATCATCGACCATTTCTCTCACTCAATCAAAGTGGCTTAAATAAGGCGGATCAAATAAAGTTTGCACGTTATTTGGGACAGGGACTACCCACATTTACGCTTTTCTGCATTTATAGTAATTTCAAGAATCTTTTCTGCACTAAACGAACAGAAATGTAAGTAAAACGTAGAAATAAACTTATGCATAGTACATAAGGTTTGAAAATAAATTATTTAATATTTTTTTATTTTTTTAGTAACTAATTAATGTGTTATTTCTTTTAACTTTTCTTACATTCAGCTACACAAAAGATGGTTACAATTTGCCTTATATATTGGACAAAACGAAACGTTTTCTATCGAATACAACAGCAGGTTAGTTTCACGAAATATTTTGAACAATTACTTTGCATAAATATTAGGGTGGGGCAAACAAATATTTTAAATTTTCTTGCGTTATTTCTGGCGTTATTTCTGGCGTTTTTTCACAGTATCTGTGGAAAAATAAAATATTTTTGGCCCACCCTAAGGGGTGATCCTTTCACTTGAATATAAAACTAGTTGGATCTTAAGTTATTATTATAAAAAATAAAGGCTGCTTTTGGAAAACGTGGTTTCTATCATTGTATCATTACACGACTGATGTTTCAGCGATTCCCAACTTTTTTTTATTATTCATATTTCGATAATTAATGTCTGTATCGTTGATATCGTGATTGAAATATACACTTTTTAAACAAAAATAAATGTTTTATACTTTTTTAATTCTTAAAAATATTAAAACAATCCCTCTATCCATAAAAAAAAAAAACATAAAACAAAAACGCTTATACTTTACAATGAAAATAATTATACCATATAAACACTAATACATAAAAGCATACATATACATACATATGTTTTCTATGTATATGTATTAAAAAACTTGTTTTATTATTTTGTTAATTTTTTTTAATTTTTTTATTTTTGGTTTTTAGGCAATACTCCGAGTAAAGGAAACCCTAGCTCGTCACATTCACAAACACAGCCACAGTCACAGTCACTGCCACAGTCACGACCCCAATCACAACAAGAACAGCAAGCACCATCACAATCACAACAACAATCAACACCACTAACACAACAACAAACAGCACCAAAAACACAACAACAACCGCCTCCACAAACACAACATCTAGCACAACCGCAACAACAACAAATTCCACAAACACCACAACAGCAACCTGCACCCCAATTACAACAACAACAACAAATTCTACAAACACCACAATCACTACAACAGCAACCTCATCCACAATTAGCACAACAACCACCTCAATTCCAACAACAAACATCACAATCGCTACAAACACATCCAATGCAAGCATATCCTTTACAATCACTCGCCCTACAATCGCAACAGTTGCACCAACCACCACATCCGTTGCAATCTCAATCACCACAATTGCAATCGCTGGCAGCTGCACATCATCAGCTGCGTGCACACTCACCGCACACACCACCGATGCAACCACTGCGTCCAATGCAAACGCAACCACTGCAAGCACATCCCTTACAACAACAACAGCAACAACCGTTACAACCTCATCCTTATCAATCACAACCGCTGCAACCACATCCATTACAAACGCAACCGCTACAACCACAACCACCAAAACCACCACTTCCAACACAAACACATGCACAGTTGTTGCACCAACAAACACCGTCGTCACCACTACCGCCTGGACACTTACAACAGTTACAACTGCAACAGCAGCACCAACAACAACAATCACCTTTACACATACCGATGTCCATGTCAAGGGGTTTATCCAAATGATTTTGATGTGAACATTTAACTCCTAATTCCGAATAAGTTGCTGAGTGCAGAAAATTAGCTAATCAACAAAAAAACAAAAACAACAAAATACGAAATTTTGTATTAAAATTGTACCATATGCATTAGTTATTACATATGTATATGTATATGTATGTATGAAATTTATAGTTTTTTTCATTACAACAACACTAGCATATTTTATTTACATAGTATGTGTGAATGTGCGTATTTTGAAAAAAATAATAATAATAAATATGCTCGACTGCAACAAATGCTTTGTGCCACATTTTCAGCTGTTACAAAAACAAAAAGTAATATTATAATTTTATATATAAATAATTTGAGAAAATTGAGGTCAAGTATATACAGCTATATACACACAAATATATATATATATACAAACATACAGATGAACTATATACATACATATGCAATGTTATTCCTTTAAATGAGATTATTTAAATTTACTTAGTTATAAACATACACACACATACACTCAAGAATCTGCACTTTTGCTTCGTCATGTTTGACATAAATATATAATATTATATAATATATTTACATGTAACTATTGAAAGGCATGTACATACATACATACATATATGCATGTACCTAGCGTAACTCTCCTATATATTCTCGTTGTGTGTGTGCTTGTAATAATGTTTATTATTTTTTGTGTTGACTATATAGTATATTAGCCAAGAGTTTAATTATCATGATTTGTATTAAATAAAAAATATTATTTGTCGGAARTAACGGCAAAATCATGTACGTATTATAATGCAACGCCAAGTAGTGCATACTGATGTGCAAAAAATAAAAACAATAAAGAATTAAAAATAAAATAAAAACTATATTATATGCGTAATTAAAATATTTTGTTTGTCTGTATGTATTTTTCCGTATCTGCGCCACGCGCTTTATTTCTCTCAATCAATGCTCTATTTTCTTAAATTTTATTTTTATTTATTTTTGCATTTTTCATTTATTTTATTTGCATTTGTAGTCATAATTTTTAGTTGGTTTTGTTTGTGCGGATTACTATGACGGATCGAGCCTGCTTGCAGCGGCTAAAAATAGTTGGCAGCATAGCGCTGAGCATGCTAAATGATCGCTAAATTCATTGGGACTGCCTAACTGGCGGGCGGTTTTAATTCACGCACACTCGTGCCAACAATGAAAATGAAAATGAATTGGTTTATCTCTGTCATAAATTATGAGAGCTTTATTTATGCAAATACATGTGTATGTACAAACAAACGTGTACTGAAAAGTCAGTGTATCTGTGTAAATACATTTTTATGCAGTGTAAATATAAATTTATGCAGAGCTATGTCGTGTATAGCGCGCCATCTAGGTGACAGCACCCAACCAACTTTTTATTTAGCCCTCAATTTGAGGTTAAATTTATAAATTAAATTTTTTTTTTACATTGAAAGTTTAAATTATGTTAAAAATTTAAAGAAAATAGTAATTATTAGTGTTCAGATCACAATCGCTACAAATTTTGCGATTTTTTTATTAAGTAATTTTAGTGCTTTTTTGATTTTCAAATTTTAATTAAAATTTTGGGATTAAAATTTAAATTTCAAATTTTAAATTACATTTGGTATGTTTGGTGTAAAATTGGAAAATTTTACTTTTTAACTTAAAAAAGAAATTTTAATTTTATTTTTTAATTTAAAATTAAAATTGAAAATTTAACTTGTTAATTTAAAATAAAACCTGAAAATTTTACTTTTTAATTTAAAATTAAAATTGAATTTTTCATCCTAAACATTTTGGATTTAAAATTGAAAAAAATTATTTTCAATATCAAAAATACAGAAAAAATAAAGAAAGTTTACCCAGTTTACATATGGATTTCTAACTGAAACACTAATTAAATATAAAAAAGAGCTAAACTATTTTTATATTATATATTACAACCAAAATGGTGGTAAACCAAATAGAAAACGAAGTACTCAAACGCGGAAAAATGTAAATTCAAAAAAACTTTATTTGTTTG
>NW_017535630.1:813313-898647 GCF_001853355.1 Bactrocera latifrons | reverse complement strand
TTTATACTTTGTTTTATATATTTTTGTTATTAAAACAATTATAATAATTAAAATAACCAAAAACACAACAAATTCTATGTATTACACTTTTTACACAAAAAATCTAACCTAAACATAAACTCCATATATTCGACAGATTTAAAAAACATGGTGCATCAGCAATCCAGTGATGGCATGGATGTGGGACCGAATGCTGGCGGTGGCTTGGATGGTGTCCGAGTCGGCAGCGGATTTGATGCGTTACCAGCGCGTTGTATAATGCCAAAGGTTTTGGAAAATCTAATGATTTACGAAAATTTCGATGTACACGAAACACATCGTGTCGAGGATGGGGTCTGTACACATATAACACGTTTGCCGCCGAAAAAGCAGGAAATATTCAAACAGTTCGGTATTCAGAGTAATCAAACGGTAACCTTTTACGAAAAGTACATAATCGTCGAAAACTTCAGCAAATTTTGCAATGTGAGCAAACACAAAGGAAGCGTAAATTGCATACAATTATACATACATACATACACATATGCGCATATGCCTTAATATGCGTACATATACGTACACATTTTTCTTTGGCCTATAAAAGATTGCTGCGTTTATATTTAGAGTTTTTATGGCGAAAAGAAGGCTGGTTTTAGTGCTTATGCTTTTATATTAATGCAAATTTTATTACATATATATGTACATACAAACATATACATACATACATACTTATACATATGTATGTATATAATCATTAAAATGTTGCAAAAAGCTCTCGACTTTGTTCAAGTAGTTTGAATGGCAGCGATGTCTATGCTAAAGCGCAGCGCTCTGAACAATTCGTTCGGAGATCGTAACAGTTCCTCTGAAAAATAATCAGTTGCGAATTTCGTGAAGACATCTCCTCAATTAAAAAAGTTTTCCATACAAACTTGATGATTTGATAGTTCAGTTTGTATGACAGCTATACGCTATAGTAATTCGATCTCAATAATTTATTGGATAATAGTAGCGTTACCTCAGACAACAATCCATGCCAAATTTCGTGCAGATATCTCTTCAACTAAAAAAGTTTCCCATACAAAAACTCGATTTTGATCGTTCAGTTTGTAAGGCAGCTATATGCTATAGTGGTTCGATATCGGTGGTTCTGACAAATAGGCAGCTTTGTGGTGAGAAAACGACGTGTGCAAAATTTCAGGTCTATATCTCAAAAACTAAGCAACTAGATCACGTATGGACAGACGGACTCCGCTAAATTGAGTCAGCTCGTGACGCTGATCTTTTATCCTTCTGAGCATTTCAAACTTCGTGACAGTCTTAATATACTTTGTTGAGGATATAAACCTCACGTTCAAGAACCGTTTAAGCGCCAATGAGAGCACAGTTATTTGTTTTACTCTCTCGTTTTTTAAACAAAAGTTAAAATTTTTATCTTATATATTTCTTGTTTACGCCACTTTACCGTTTGCAGGAATATAAGATTTCCGATCATAGACCCTTTTTGGACTTCCATGAGAGTGGCTTACCCAAATGTGAGCAGGTCAAATTTGTACGATATTTGGGGCAGGGACTACCAAATTTGACACTCAACAAGATATACTTATCCTTCAAGGATTTATTGGGAATGAATCGCATTGAGAAGTAAGCAATAATTAGTAATTTATATATTTAAACAATTATTTGCAAAAATTAACCTAACCTAACTTAATTGGATAACTTACAGAACAACCGCTGATGGCTACAATTTGGATATGATTTTGAAGAAGAAGAAAAAGAATTTATACAATCGCATGCAGGCCGCAGGTATAACTACGCCAAATAATTGCTTTGCATCTTACAATCCGAACAACTATTCGATCAATTCGGCAAATCAATTCAATCAGACAAATCAATTTTTTCCAAATCTAACCATACCCATTTGATATGCCTCCAAAATGCAACAATAGCAGCAATATTGTGCAAATTATTAAAACGTTAACACACACAAAAACAAAATAGCAACAACAACAAAAGCAAAACAAAAACAATCATTTATTCAATTACAGTTCATAGAGAGAGTAGTGAACCGGCGCCGTCAACTCAAGCCAACAACACCCAACCGACAACCGCACAACCGACGCATCTCGATGGCTTCAAGACCTAACAATAACCATTACAAGCGCACGAGTGCTATAGCATGGAGTGGCGACTAGGCGTGATGTGGCGGTGGAGTGCAAAGCAAATGAAAGGATTAAACTTGAAATTATACTTCCTGGAACTGGACCCGAAACTGTTGTGTCTTCAAAAATTCATGCAAAAAATTATGTTAATTAAAAATTATTAAAATTAAATGAAAAACACGCGAAAGTAGAAAGAAAATATTCATAAGTGCTAAATTTAGAGGTTATGGTTGTTAAGTTCAAAATTTGTTTTGATAAAAAAAACCAAAAAATAAACAAAAATCAGTGCGAAAGGACAAATTTCTTAAAAACTAAATGTGTGCAAATTAAGACAAGCACACGTTAATAAACTATATACAAATACAGCAAAGAAAAAAACAAAGAAAAAAATCAAAAACAACAGCAAAAGCAATGTAGCGATGTATGCTAAGTTAGAGATAAATGAGGATTCACATTAAAAAAGTGTAATGATTGCAAGAATATTAAACAAATCAAAAGATATGTAACACAAAGCTAGAAGAAGCATTAGAATTTTGAAGAAATATACAATCAGATAATTTATAACATTAAAATTCGTTAATATTTAAAAAATAGTTTTTTTGAAATTCATTATATATTTTTATGAAAATCAAAAAACGTTAACTAAAATACCCACACAAATACAAAAGATGCCCATACAAGAACTATATACTATTTTGGTCCCATCTAAACTATTTATTCGGAGTTTTTACCTTGGAACACTATTTTTATATATCTGAATTAATTTCCAAATTATTTTCTTTAAATAAGGACTTCTTTGCTTTCACCTCACTTTTGAATTTCCACAATATTTTCACTTATATTCTTTTTTTTTGTCACACAAAATGTTTAGCGCACTTTTTTTGTATTAAAACGACTACATAAATCAAACATACTCGCACCCAAAAAGTAAAATATGCATATAAAACCAAACACAAAAAAAAAAAACAAAAAAACTATAATCAAAAACCCTTGAAAATCAATCCATAACACGTAAATGTGGATTTAACCTAGAAACCGACAAAATCACTGATTAACATAATATTCCTATATACAATACTTACATATTATATAAAAGTAAAAAACGCAATGAAATCTGAATATAGTATACATATTGTAATAAAGATCAACTATATATACATTAAATTATATATTATATATATTAATGCTATTAATTGAAATATATTACAAGTAATAAATCAAAAATAAAACCCAAGACTTTCTATTACAAAATTATTGAATGAAACAATTACAGTTTGCAATAGCACAAGTTAGATTTATTTAGCTATTTTCTCAAGTTTTCAAAAATTTAAACAATCTTATTAGGGGAATCATACATATTCTCCTCGGCAGTCATTCCGTTAGCAATATATGTATATATATATAAACGATTGATTTGATTTTTATTTATTTTTTTTTTTTTTCTTTTGTAATAAAAGCATTTACATAAAGTGTAAAGAAAAAATGCGTCAACGATGTTTAAGAATTTTGTATGTCGCACAGTAGCAAAAGTTTTAAGATTTGCTTTTCGAAACAGCAGCCTCTCTTTCTGCAGCGCGTTGTTTAGCCTTTTCATAGATAGGCATTAATTGGCCTTGTTCGCCCAACATTTTTAGTAATTCTACTATAAATGGTAAATAGTTATGCTTACGACGAATGTTTTCGATCTGTAAAGGAAAAAAAAAATTATTGTTTTGGTAAAATGTACAAAAGCCAGCAAAATCTTTTAAGAATTAATTTTCTTTGAAACTCATAACGAAATAATAGTTATTTAACTATTGGTAATGCACAAATTTGAGTTAATAACCACATTAACTTTTTTACTAAACAGTTTTATTATTATGTTTTTGAACTACTAGTAAAGTTACTTTCACTTACTTTATATCGCTTCCGTTTCTCAACTTCGTACTCCATTTTCGAACGCAATTTAGCGATTTCAGTCTGTCTATCCTCGTCGGTGTCCATGGCGTCGTCAGCGGTGTTTATAAGCTGATCAATTTTTTGCTGATATATTTTCAAACGATCCGACACAAGCGCCATAAGATTAAAGTGAATTTCGCCTTCGCTGTACTTTTGCATACGCTTTTCGATTATTGGGCGCACAACATCGATCCAATTTTGATCAGTGGCCACAGCGCCCAAATCGACTGGACCTTCTTTCAAGCCATCGAGCTCATATAAGCGCCCATTGATCGGTATATAACCGATGAAATGGTATACATCATCATCTTTGTTTTGGTTTTTAGTGTCTAGCTCGTAGAGTGTTTGTCGCGCAAATGAATTATGCACAGAACGAATTTTAGGCGCATTGCTCAGTGTTAAGCCTTTGTTGAACGGATCGAAAGATTGTGAAAATTCTTTGAATTCACTAAGTGTTGGCCCCAAGTTAATATCTGGGTGATTGCAATTCAGTAATATGCTTAGTATAGCTTGTGTAGCGCAAGCATTATTTATAACTTGTTTCGCAAAGAATATATTATCTAAACGATCGTCCTTTACTACTGTGCCAACAGATTCGTCGTCCTGTACCCATTTAAACAGGAATATTAGACCATGTATAGGTTCGAGTTCTTTGAACAGGTCACGATCTAAGCTCCATATTTCTTCTACCTGCACCCCTTCGCAACCTAAAATGTTATAAAGAATTGGAATGGTTAACAATATAATTTGGTATCTCGCTGTAGTTCTCAATAATAAACATACACAATAAAAAAAATGAACAGATAACAAATTCCGATGATATTGCAATTTTGCACAAAATTGTTTATCTTGTATACTTAACCCCCAAGCGAAGAAAATTGTGTCAAACACCTTCATAGAAGCCGGTAAATAAAGACGCTAATAAAGTTACTTACCGAATTCACGAATAAGTTCCGTAAATACACCGGGATCACTCTCAATTAAACACCAACTTCCTGCACCGTCCGACATTTTATTTATTTCTTAAAATTGTATTTATTTCAGCGAACCAGAAATTGTACTATATGATTCTATTGACAATTAATCTTTGACACAAATATATTTTTACCTGTCAAAATTAAAAAAATGCAATTCACAACGTAGCTATGAACAGGGTTACCGACACTACCTAACAATAAACAGTGTTGACAAATATTTCATTTGAAGAATTGTATACTGAAGAATAATGTTTAATATTATTGATACAAGAGATCCAAATTAACCATTTATCTTACCTTAAAATCTTTACCGAAATCCAACTGTTTTTTTTAGTTAATTTGCTTACTTGTTATAATTTTAAACTATGGTTTTCAGTTATTTGTACTTTTAATAGAGATTACGTTGTTGTTCAGCATATTTTGACACATAATTCTTAATAACAATACTGTGTTTATTTTCATTGTGCGTGTAAAAAATGTGTTCTTTGTAGTCCACTGACCCATAGTAAAAGTACATTGTTATAAAAACTTAAAAAAAAAAATCGTAGTGCGATGGAATACACCTCTGCTATTTGTCCGCCATGACACAAAGCAATCAGTTTCGAAGTGACTGTGGTAAATGCAAAGCGATTGCAAATCGGAGAAGAAAATAAGAATTTTTCAAAAATTATTTTCCCTCATAAAAATGTGTAAAAAAATTTGCTAACTATTGAAAATTGTTGAAGTGAACTTATTTGTAATGAATGCCAATATTTGTGAAGAATAAAATGCAGTGAAAGGTGTGAAAAAAATGGAGTTAAGTTTTCTAGTTACGACGTCGATGAAAATTTTGCAAATGAAAAAAATGGGTAGTTGCGGTGGCGGTGTGTGTAAATTGGAGTAATTTATGCGATTTGTACACATTTAATAAAAATTTACAAAAACTGATAAACCATTATATAAAGTTACTGCTTGTAAGTAGTCAATACGTGTTACGATTTTATAAATTTTTAACCGGCTGAGAAACGACGCACATATTTTCCAAGTGAAGTCAAGTGTGAATTGTGAAAAGTTAAGTAGGAGAAGTGGCCAAAGGGGTGGATGAAAGATGGTCGTATCCAAAGACTCTAAGCGGAAACGCAAAGAGTCACCGCCACCTCAACCGACGGCAGTGGAGTCGTCACCAGAAATGCCTAAACGGTACGTAATACGTTTATTTGTAAGAAGCCCGGTTTATGTGATCAATATGGAATTTGTTTTTTTTACCATTCAGTAGTATTAAGAGGGCATATAGCAATTTTATGTGTGGTGTATGGATAACTATTTCAAATATAGTAGCAAAACAACGGACATTCAATTACCAGCTTATATGTATGTATGTATGTGCAACTATGTGTGTATGTACCTGTTCACGGAATAATTTATATATGCATGCAATTATATATGATAGACAAGTGCATAAGTCATTTATTGTATATTAAAGCAGTAATAATCAAAGGAAGTATTTTGAAAGTATGCAAATAAAATATGTACATATGAGAATAATAATAAAGTCGAATTTGTATCGTAAAAAGAAAATTTAATTTGAAAAACTTCTTTGTTATTCAAATATATTTATATTTAATAAATTAGCAATGCATTTTCTGAAGCAGAATTTTGTAAAATTCTTAAAGGGGGAATAGGGTTAATTCGTGTAAAACAAAGTCAGTTTCAATGTATTCCTTATGAAGATGTCGATTATATTTTTAAATACTAATGGTAAAAGTAAATAATTGAAAATGGGGGCAATTGTTCTGGGTCGTTTCGGTGTTTAATGAGGTGCACCCACTTTGAAAAAGCTAGTGGTGGGAAAACGCTTTAAAGTTTGGATATAATACGTTCGTAAATAGGCATAAATACTCGTAACTTCCTGAACCATATAATATAGTAAGAAAAACACATTTTTCCAATTTGTTAGATATGCCCTTTCGAAGGAAAAAAAATAAACCGAACTGTATTTCTGTATTTTTTCTGAGACACGTATGTGACATTGCAAATTTAATGATGGGTTTAATGATGTTTTCAATGTCGTTTCCCTTTTGACTATTGTATTATTAAATTCTTATAACATTCTTAATACATACATTTTTATAGTTTAATTAGCATACAAATGAAATAAATTTTAATTGTCAAACTGACGCTGTAATCTTATGTTTATATCTTTCACTTGTAGAACCAAAGTTCAAGCCCAACGAAAATTTGCACAAGGTCAAAATGCTCCCACGTCATCATACAGTGCAGTGATTGCAGCTTCTTCTTCGTCAAATACTGGTCCGAGCACATCGTCTGAAAGCCGTGAACCACCAACAGAAATTTTACCAAACAAGCGTCCGAAGACTGAAGATTTTCTGACTTTCTTGTGTTTTCGTGGAACGCCCGCATTACCAGCGCATTTAGACTTCTTAAATCAAGGCAAGACGAAAGAACCAGAGCGTCCTGTAAAGATAACACCAGTTAAAAATACCAAAGGTGGTAAAAAAGGCAAGAAAGGTCGACCCAAAGGTAGCACAACGAAGAAAGAAGAACCAAAAGCGTCGACATCCAAAAATGCCGCAACCACTCTTGCAGAGGCGCCCGAGAACAGTAACTCCAAGGCGGATGAACCTTCCACAGAAGCTGCTACAAAACCAGAAGACAATATTGGGTCCGTCGAAAATAATATTATACCATTTGCGGTGCGGAAGCGTGCAGAAGTAGTTCCTGTTGGTAATCGACGAAGTCGTCCACCGGGCGATCAACAGTCCAACAACAACACTGAAACTGATAAGTGCAATAATACACCGGATACAAAAAGACGTTCAAATCGGGGTGGTGCAAAAGATACACAACAAACCACGGAGCATGATAGTGAAGAAGATGAATTCTATTCTGCAAAAGATGAAGCTACGAAAATTGAAGATTCCGAAAAAGAATTGTATGTAGTGCGAAGAAGCGATGCGAAGAAATCAAAAACACCCACAATACAGGAGCGTAAATCAGAAACGCCTTCGAAGGAGAGTGAAACGGGACGTTCACGCAAGGGTAGACCTCCATCAACAGCGAAAAAAGGTAAAGACGTTCCACCAGAGGATGTCCAGTTGGAATCAAATTCCAAAGAAATTATAAAAATAACACAAACAAAAGATGATAAGCCAAAAGCTAAAGATAAAATTCCGGTAAAACGGCCTAGACAGAAAGAGTCGCCAATATTTATACCATCGCCTGAGCCTTCAGGGCGTATGACAAGGCAACGAGCCTTTTTTGAACCAGTGAAAGTAATACACACCGAAGAAGCGGATGACGACCATGTTGTTGAGAATAATGTGAAATTAGGAAATGTCGATAACAAGTCAGTTAAAGATTCGAACAAAAATTCTAAGAAGTCTATACAAAATGCATCTGAAGATGTGAATACCGAAAATAAAGATAAAATGAACGTTTTTGACTTTTCGTCCGATGACGAACAACCCTTGGCAAAAGCTATAAAACTCAAGAAGGGACCGAAGGTTTCGCCAAAGAAGGGCGGAGGTCGTGCTGGAAAGCTTGGTAAGAAAGCTACACCAAAAAAAGCAAACTCGGAACAAAATCAAGAAATGTTAGTGGCTGAAGCTGTAAAAACAAACGAAGAAATCGAATCAAGTCCTATCGCCAATGGCAATGAAAAGGTAGCCGTGGAAGAAAAACCACAAGCGCCTCTAAAAGCTAAAGGCAGGGGTCGAGGGAGAATAGCAAAAAAGAAAATAGAAGACGAGGTCGAAATAGAGAAAGAAACAATACCACAATCTCCGAAGAAGCAATCGCCTGTGCGTCAAATAACAAACAAGAAATCAAAGTCAGACATCTCGGCACTAAATGGTGAAGATGAAAAGGAGAGCAGTGGAAATGCAAGATTTCCACGACCATCGCGAAAAACAAAAGAGGCAGCTGCAATTTATATGGGCATCATAGGGCATAAACTACAATTAGCCGAAGATGAAGATGACGACTTATCATTGAATAGTTTTCCAGATCGGCCCAATGTAAAGGAGATGGAAAAAATGGAGAACGAGTTAAAAAAGAATGCCGCTACCGGCGCCAATACTAATGCAACCGGCAGTGCGGCGCCCCTTCCACCAAAGGAGGCGCCAAAGTCCACCATAGTGGAACCAGTAGTTCCTGTGGAGAAACCAACGACCGGCAGACGCGGCCGTCCACCCAAACAACCCAAACAAGCGCCAGTCAAACGGGAAATCGAAGGCATGCTAGTTAAGAAAGGGGTCATCACGAAAATACCCACAACGGTAGAGAGCACCACGAGTAGTAAGCAAAAGTCGGACATCAGTAAAGCAGATACCGATGATGAAGATTTTTTATTGAATAAAGAGTTAAATGAAACCAAGCGCAAACTAGAGAAAAGTTTCAGTGATTCTGATGACGAGCCGCTGGCGATAAAAGCAAATATCAAATCAAATGATAAAGATTCCGAACATTCGGATTCGAGAAAATGTGACAGTACAACACAAAACTTCGTGCCACCGAATCAATTAATGATGTTACCAATTACCACGAAACCAGTAACAACACCACCACTCAATACCGCCACACCTGTGACGAGCGCTTCCCCGGTAACGGCAGCAGTAACACAATGTGCGATACCACAAGTACCAAGTCCATTTAAGACAATTGAAAAAAAATCACCCATACCAACATCTAAAATATTAAATGTGCCAGCGACTTATGCAATACCTTCGGTGACACCGCCAGCCGCAAATGTGAATATCGCGCTAAATGCCGGCTTCAACAAAACACCGACTTATTTGCCACCAGCTTCACCACATTATCATACGCAACATGTACGCCCAGCGGCACATCCATTTCCCAACGCTAAGTCGCCCACAGCACCACCAACACCCACTAGCAATGCTGCATTGCCGCCACACTTGCAGGCCCCGTTACCGCCACAGTCACCGCTGAAGTACCCAGCCGCACCAACAACCTATCCCCCACCCATCGAAGCATATCCATCACCGAAAATAAATCCGAATTTTCTAACACCGAAATTCGACCGCACCACTTTACCGCGCACCAACAACTTTCCATCACCATCTCCAGTGAAATTTGAACTGTCATCCGTTACTAAAGGCGGACTTGGAAATTCCTCTTTGGCAACGAAAATGAACATGCCCGGCGCTGGCACCACCGTTGCTATAACAGCAAGCACCAGTGTAACTACCTCGGCTATAGCCGGTGCGACAGCTGCATCCACCGATCCCTTAAAAGATGAAATCGGCAGCATACTCACAGCCAGTCTCATGCCAAGCAAAGAGGAGTCCGGAAAAGTATTTGGTATAGCTAGCGTAAGTCTGGCGCAAAGTTCGGGTCCGGACAACACCAAGTGTACGCTGGGTAAGTGCGGTTCTATACACAAACCAGTATTGGGTCCCGTAGTGCCTACCGAGGGCTACATCGGTGATCAGCTATCGAGCAAGGAACGCCGCAAAGCAAAAGTCAATATGACACACGAGCAAATACAAAAGTGGCTAATTGAATGTTCGTCGAATCCCGATGAGATACAAGATGATTTGGACGATGATTTCGATGATAATTTGCGGCCAAATCTCTTTGCCACCACGCCGCCACCGACACGCGATGACAAGGAGAGCACATCGTTTAGTTCGTCATCGAAGGCCACACGTGATCTGGGCAAAAGTGAAAGTGCCTGGTCGGCGAAGGGACCATCTCTAAAGGCCACACCCGTTATTGCAACGAGCAGCCGCAAAGACGATGGTAAAATGCTGGACACCGTTAGTCCAATGGACGTTGTCACCGAAAACGAGCGTACAAGTGGCCAAGCAATAAATCTCACACAAAAGACTAGTGCCAAAACAAACAGCAATGCGCACGTCAGAAGTGAGACACCAACACCAGTCAAAACCACACGCGCCGAGAAGGCCGAAAAGAAAACGGCAGCCGTTAAGAAACTCAAAGAAGAAAAGGCTACAAACGAAACGGCCAGCAAGGATAATAAACAGAGTAAATACGAAAAAGAAAAGGATACGCCAACAAGCTCCAGCGGGAACTCCAAGACAACTGCTGCTGGCAAGCAGGCACAAGCGCAAACGCCTACAACTATTCAAGCACCCGCGTTGGATACTACGCCGACGTCAAAACAAAGTCGTAAGAAGAACAGCACTACCAACGCAATGGTGCCACCAACAGCGACAGACGAGAAGAACACGACGCCACTTAAGTCTGTTCTAAATACTCCGTCGCTCAGCGCTTCCACCGCAGCAAAAACACCCAAACGAACGCCTGTCTACAATCAGAAGAATCAGCAAAAACAAATTGAACTCAAAGAAACAACAACAACAAGTCACAAGAAGTGTGCGCCATTTTCTTATGGTGCATTTTCGGCGGATAACGAGAAGTCCATATATTCCTTCGATAAGGACGACGATGAAGTCGAGGGCCATAAGCTGCCACAAACAACGCCAGCATTTAGACGACAGAGCGGACGCGACTCTCAAAATGAGGAGTCCACACCAAACACACCGACAACAACAAGCAAAGCTTCGCCGGGTAAGAAACGCACGTCGACGGGTGCTGCAGTCGCAACACCAACAGCCTCCAGCGACAAGCCTAACAAGGACGTCGCTGGGAAGACGCAAAATAGTTCCGTTTCCTTGACATTAAGTCCGTCGGAGAATTGTAAGCTCGTTAAAGTGAGTTTAGATTCCGAGAAGCCTGGTGTTAGCAATAAAGCTAACGCTGCGAAATCTGCGAAAACCGCCAAGAAGCAGGAGACCGCAAATAACGATGCAGATTCCGACGAGGAGGGCCACACATTTTACATACCACTACAAGGTATTGGCGCCGGCGGTGATGGCGAAGGTGGCATACAAGGTGTTGCAGTGAAATTGGGACGTGAGGGACCTGATGGACCGAACCAAAAGGTTATAATGCATGCCACCTTGGTGACAAAAGCGCAGATGGGCTCCAATTCTAAACCGCTGCCGGAGTCCATGAACGTGGCGGATATTGTGAAAACTTTAATACCAAGTACGCAAACAATATCGTCAGCTTTGGCGACAGCTGCAAAGAACACCGCCGAAGGTGACACAAAAAAGTCCGAGAAGGCGAACACAACACAACCAAACAGCTCCGAGGTGTCAACAACAAACGCCGATAAATCATCTTCGAATAGTTTGAAAAATGTACCAATTGGCACCGTACAGCCCAGATTCAAAGCTGGCGCAGACGCGAACAACCAACCATCCACATCGGCAGCTGCGGCTAATGCTGCCAATACGTCAGTCGGCGGTCCGTTAGTGCGTGTGAACTCAAACTCTTCGCTTTTCTCAGGTTCGGCTAAATCACGTATGGGCGGGGCTGGTCCCGGTCCAAGCGGACATGGCGCGAATAAGAAATTCAAAGATGACACACCTATTAAAATGTCCAACAACACTGCATTTCCGCGTCACGATGACCCAACGCAAATGGTGGAGGCGCCGATCTTTCGTCCAACGGAAAAAGAGTTTGCCGATCCCATTGATTTCATTGAACGCATCACACCCATTGCTGCGCGTTTCGGTATTTGTAAAATAATACCACCGGCCACGTTCAAGCCGGAGTGTCGCATATCGGACGAGATGCGTTTCACAGCATACAATCAATACGTACATAAGATGCTTCATCGTTGGGGACCCAGCGCCAAGGAGCTAAGTGCAATTAAAAAATATCTCGCCACACAGAGCATTGTTATGAATCATCCACCATGGATTGGCGGCATGGAAGTTGATCTGCCGCGTCTTTACCACACCGTTCAGGAGTTGGGCGGCTTGAAGGAGGTGATTGAGAAGAAGAAATGGGCGCGGGTAGCCGAAGAGATGTGCATTCCGAAGTTGGCACAAGATCGTGTTACGAAACTTGATGATATATACTGCAAGTATTTGCTACCTTACGATACCTTATCGCCAGCCGAACGCCAAAAGTTATTCGACGAAGTCGAAGCGGATTGGGCGAAACGTGAGGCGCGGGCACGACGTAATGCCGATCGTTTTGTGAATACGGAGAGTGTGTCGAATGAAGAAGACGATGTTTCCTCAGAGGACGATGAAGAATCCGAAGAGGAAGTGGACGGTGTGTCAATGGAGTGCATTGTGAAAGGGCGCAGCATGCCGCTTAGTCAATTTTATCGCATTGCACGCAATACAATGGCGCTGTGGTTCAAGAATACCGAACCGATTGTCAATGAGGTTGAGGCTGAGTTTTGGCGTCATGTAGCCGTGCGTGACAGTCATGTTTGTGTGCATTCTGGTTCTATAGATTCCTCCGGTTGGGGTTATGGTTTCCCCAGTCCGGGACCAAAAAGTAAAGGTTCAAATTATGCACGCCACCCGTGGAATCTGAAAGTGCTAACGAATAATCCCGGATCGGTATTGCGCTCGCTTGGTCCTGTAATGGGCGTAACAGTACCGACTCTGCATGTAGGCATGTTGTTCTCTGCGTGCTGCTGGTACCGCGATCCACATGGGCTCTCCTGGATTGAATATTTACATACAGGCGCCTCAAAACTGTGGTACGGCATTCCAGATGACCAGAGCGCCAATTTCCGATCAGCACTTACTTCGCTCATTCCCACACACTGTCAAAATAAGACAATTTGGCTGCCTTGTGACACGGTTATGGTTCCACCGCACATGCTCACCGATCGCGGCGTGTCGCTATGTCGCATCGAACAGAAACCGGGCGAGTTTATTGTTGTGTTTCCACGTGCCTACACCTCGAGCTTGGCCACGGGCTATGTGGTGTCCGAGAGTGTTTACTTCGCCACGACGTCTTGGCTGGATTTGGCTAAAGATGATTTTAGAGTAAGTAATCTATCAATTTTGATTTTTCTAATATTTATATCCACCACAAGGTGTGTTAAGTTTGCCAGGTTGTATGTACATATTTTGTATTTGTGAAGGATATAGCTAAAGTGCAACCGAAGTTAAAGTTTCTTCTTGTTTTATATAAAAAAAATAAATAATTATTAAAACTTAAATTAAAAAAATATTTTTATTTCTTAAAGGACATTCATGATAGCTGCGAACCTGCTATGTTTTCCTTGGAGCAACTACTTTTCGCATTGGGTTATGATCAGCGTGTGACTTCCGACACCCTCCAACAAATGCTGCCCATGCTGCAGGAAGTGTACGAGAAGGAGTTGGCCGCGCGAGAGCAGCTCAAGGTATAACTAACTAATATTTGCTTTCTTTAATAAGAAAATAATAAAAAATGATTTATTGTCATTTCAAGGCTGCTGGCGTTACGTCCACGGAAAAGGTGGGCAACGAGAAAGGTTCCAAGGCTAAAAAGCAGCAACCACCACATAAATCCATTGAAAGTGAGTGCGACTTGTGTCGCGCTAATTTGTATATA
Source organism: Bactrocera latifrons (assembly GCF_001853355.1). NCBI lineage: Eukaryota > Metazoa > Arthropoda > Insecta > Diptera > Tephritidae > Bactrocera > Bactrocera latifrons. The sequence goes on along the minus strand of NW_017535630.1, from coordinate 884,192 downwards.
TCAATGGTGAAGACGGAGGAAGGCAATGTCTATTGCTTGCAACATGCTTTGAAGAATTTAAATAACGGCAATATACAGGCGAAACAGTGCAAACTCATATACGCTTACAATGTGGAAGATATTGAAAGCTTAATAAAAAATCTCAAAGATAAGATTCAACAGAAGCGGCATGCTGTTACGGGGAAAAAGTCCAAGTAGTATCGTGTGCGCCGGAAACGAAATCTCTGTAAATAAATGCAATACGTTGACGTAAATCCACGAATTTTACGCATACGCCGTGTATATACATACATAAATATACACTTAAGAGTGTCGCTATATACATATTTAGTGCGTCTACGCTTGATTTCGAACTTAAATGTCCGAGGTTAAATAAAATTTCGAATGGCAAATTGCAATTTTGAATTCTTTGACACATACACGTACACTATATATATATTTATACATATGTTCGCGCTTTATATGATAGTATGTATTTGTGAAAGGTCGAAACGGTTTTAGAAACCACCAAAAATGTATGTATGTTGGTATGTTGTGTATAAACATTTACTGATACACAGTTAAGTTTCCTTTATATTTAACTATATATAAAGAAATATATATATAAATGTTCAGTTGTGTATATCCATATGCGTATATATTTGTATATATACATACATACAATATATAAACTGTGGTTCTAAAAACAAATGTATGCATAATTTGTAGATTTAAAAGCTAGAAAGTTGCAATTTCTAATTTAACATTTTGCTATGCAGTTAGAGTAGTGCATCACACACACACTAGTGTTTAGGCGACGCGCATTCACATACATACATACATAAATAGTGTGTGCAAATGAATTTTTCTTTTTCTTTATTATCGTATTTTTATTTTTTTGACTAAAACTAATAAATGATAAATTGTATTTGATGTTAAGCAATGATAAATTTACGTGATGTATAAATAAATATCTTAGAATTTAAAGCAAAGGACGATAACAAGCAAGAAATGCTAAGAATTAATAATGAAAAAGAGTATAATAATAAAATTGATGATTAAGCATAGTTTCTTTTTGTTTTTGTAAATGCAAGTAGTGCGCTTCTGTTGTATCCTTTTCTGAAATTGAATTACAAAAAATTTTCTTAAGACTCACTCCAATGAGAAAGTATTTGCAAAATATTTTTAATTCTAATGAAGAATAAATGTTTTATTTCTTTCTTTGTATACATATATGTAATTGTAAGTTTCCTTTAAAACGTAAACATTTGCATTAGATGTTCAATGTATTCCACATGATGAAGTGCAACAATAAATATTTCATTAATACTAAACTGAATTAATTGTGTTTACTTTAGTTTACCATCATTTGATCAGCTGATGTAATACAATAAATTCATAAATTCATGAATTGTATTTGTGGTACAATAATCCATAAATGCATACATTGTGCTTTGGGCATTACTCATTCCGTTAAGAAGTTGAACTAGCTAAATCTAAGCCACAAGATGAATTGGAAAATTCTCTTGCTAATAAATGTAAACTTATTTTTGTAAATTTGTTGAAGGTGTAGGAACAAACCTGAAAAAAACCTCTAAAAAATTGTGTGAAAATTAGTATAAAATTGTGATGACAGCAAAAATATTCCGTTGAGTTCACACTCAAATTCCGGAGAGAAATTCCGGTCCATGCGTAACAGGTAAACTCAACTGTAGGTAAAAAAAAACCATACATACTCAAGAATCCTATCTACATCACCGTTCCCACGACAGTTGGGTCTAAATAACTGGAACAGGCACGGATTTTTTCGGGTCAGGGACTGTCAACTCGGCACCATGCTTCGAAATTGCTTCAGCAATGTTTTATGCCCCTACAACAACAACAACAACAACAAAAACAACAAAATTCAAGAGCACCAGACTGACAGATTCTTATCCGGCCAAGGACTGTCAGTTAGCATGATTACTCGAAATTACTTCAGGTTTTCTGTCACTACAACAACAACAAGGTTTAAACAGATGAACATAGCTAAATCTCTACTTTTTCTTCTAGTTGTTACAAACTTTATGGCAAACTTTATATACCCAATTCAGAGTATAAAAATACGGATCCATTACATCAGTGTAGGACGGTTAATTAATAACAAATAAGCAATTTAATTTTCTACAAAGCTAAAAATCTGTATATAACTCCGAAAATCATACACCTTTAAATACTTATAAATAATATGCTTCTATATTTATTAAACTATACAACGATTATAATGATAGCAAAAATTTACGCCCGAAAAGGTGTGCTTTCTTTTCGAAAACAGGCGATTTGATGGGCGTATTGATTTTATAAAATGAGTTCATGGAATGTTTAATATATGTTTCGTACATTTCATTAAAGAAATTCTTTATGCCATCATCATTTTTGTTGTCATGCACAATAATGAAGCGTATCTGGCTGGCGGTTACGAATGCGGACACGGACCATTGATTAAATTTATCGATGGACTTGAACTGCATATTGGGCGTTCTCCACTTGTGTTCGTCTACTAGATCTAACGCGGCATGTGCAATGAATTGACTCAAGTGACGACTGTCTTCTTTCTGCAATAATTTATTGTCTTTAATGGGAGATACTGGTGGAAGGTGTAGCATATATCGCCAGATACTTACACGCAACTCTTTATTGACTGTGCTAAACTCCATTTCAAATATAGGATTATCATTGTGTCCAACGATGACGAAGTAGAACGTTGACATGTTTATTTATGAAAAAATTCCTATTTGTTTCTTCTTATTGATGACATATACAAAACTATGTATATTTCAGAAAAATTAGTGATAAGGAGGAGTTATCGATTTAATTCTAATTTTTTCAATGCTTATGATAAACCATTAACATAGACTAGCTGTTAACAATTGTGTAATTAAGTGGATGAAAGAACAGCACTGGATTATTTATAAAAACTTTGAAAAATATTATTCCGTTCCATTAATTATATTTGAAAATTAGCGTAATATACTCTCAGTTATCGATTCTTCACTTATTTGTGGTATGGTCCAAGTGACATTCAAAAGTAATTTATGAATGTACAACAGCTGTTAGTATTTATTGTGAATGAAGAATATACGAACTGCGGTACTGTGAATTAAAGTGACAGAAAGAAGTAGAATAGGAAACAGCTTAATTTTTTATTTGAATAATTAAATGTGAGATATTTTTAAAGAATCTGTGAAAATATATAAACAAATACCGCTTGGTCACTTTTAGTTGTCAGGATATAAGCGGCAGATAATTTGGAGTACTGGGAGTAAAATTGTGCTACTTGATTTATGGGCTGTACGGGCAGTGTGGGAAGCCAAACTTAAGCGCAAATTGCTCTGTTGCATATCAATATTGCATGTGTTGTTTTAGTTGTAAAGGCATAAAATAGTAATATTTCTAATTCTTATTTTTATTTGTTCATATGTAATTGTATTAATTTGCAAAATTCTACTGCTGTAGCTGGCATTGCTTTGTCGCGGTGCGACGGTCGTTGCCGATCACTGCGCCATCTTGAGGATTCTACACAAAATTAATGGAATAAAAACAACAATGACCGATGCTTGAAATTATATTCAAACAGCGCTTTGAGTCTGAGAAACTTTGCTTTGGCGGCGTACAGAGGTATGACCGCATTAATTTTGTTCCCACATTCAAATTTGAATCGAAGTGGACCTGATATATATCAATCAATATTAATATATGCTGAAACTTGTCATAATTAATTCCAGTTAAAGCAACTCCATTCGCAATTCAAGTTCAAAATAGCAAAAGCCGTGCCTTCCACGAAGAAATTATTCATGGCTTTGATCACCTAACACCCCAAATAATGCTATATCCAAAGTAAGAAAATATCTCATAGCTATACATATATAAATATGTTTATAAATTCACACATTTATACGAGTGTACATACAAACGCAGATATAAGAATGGAACGTTGAAACCATTAAACGAGAGTCACAACGATCATTAACTGCAGAAGGTGACGAATGATGATGCCAACACAAATATTTAATATTTGCGCAACTTCAAATGAACAAGCCTTGCCTAAAGTAATCCACGCCCAAAGAGCTGAAGGAAGAGATTGTCAATATGTATGTGAGATGCTACCGGAGTTGCGTTGTTTGCTGCGTGCGACGCGAGTGATCAAATCAAGACGGTAGCAGACATCTGCAAGAAAATGCGGCTATTCACGCATACAACTGACTATAAGTAAGTACGTAGAAATTACTTCATATGTGCTTAATGGCGAAACATTATGGGAGGGTTAATGGATTTTAACTGAACTTATGATTGCTTTCGAAGAAAATGGATTTCTATATCTGAGACCCACATATTCAAATTTAAGCCCTTATAAACATCAGCCAGAAGTTTATTTTCTTCAACCGTATTTTGAAATTTATAATCGCTACACCCCTGTATAATCAAATACAAATTCAATGCAAGTATTAACTCTCTTTAAGCTCCGCTGTGAGTGTGGGACGATAAACGCTTGGCTGGCCCGTTGACAGCATGATTGCCGGTTTTGCGCTTTGATCACCACTCGGCGCATTAGCTTCAACCGGTGTAAGTGTCGACCACTGTTTGACCACCTGACCAGTGCTCAAGGTTTTGTCCAAGCGGAACAATCTTTATATTGGCGGCATCACCGGAAGCCACTTATCTACTCGTATGAATACTCGATTGTTGTTGCTGGCTTTCAGCGGCCACATCAATAAGCTTTTCTACCAGTGTTTCTATCGATTCTTAATTTCATTAAATTCACAATTTGCTCTCACTATTTTTGAACAGGTGACAATATGATAGGAAGAACGTGAAGCTGTTGTTGGCTTTCGCTAGTAATGAGTTTGTGTACACTCAACGGATGTTTATTGTTTGATGTATATTTTTATTTTAATGGTGTGGATATTTGTTAGCCTTTAGCGAGAGCACTATGATCGTGCCAAAGTTTGCTTTTTAATTTGGGGTCATTTGTGACTGAGGGGAGATTTATAAATTATATTCGTTTAAGTAATGGTTTCTTTTCCTTCTGTACAATATGGGAACAAAGCCAATAACTCATTAAAGAAAGTGATCTTAGTAAAATATAAAAATATATAGGAAGGCGATTGCTCTTACCAAAACTTTTTTTTTTTATATTTCGCAGTATATTCTTTAATCCGATTAATTAGTTCTGAAAATTTCAATAAGAACAACTTTCAATTTTCGAAAAGTTTGGTTTGAAACTTCAAACAGATTTTCTCCAAAGAGTTTAAAGCTGATCGTTTAGACGCTTACTCTTTCTCTTCTACGAGTGCTGGTAAGTCTTGTGGCTGCAAGTCAATGATTGTCAGATGGTTGCAGACCGAGATCGTGCGACCGATTGGGGGTTGGTGGCTTGGGCTTCAAAAGTTTCGCAGACTCCGGCAGGGCTCAAACTATCGACACCACTTCCCTAGTAATCGGTCAGGTAGCCAAAAACACACTGCTCCAAATGACAGGAGAATAGTGTGACAGAGGTAAGGTAATCTCATTCCAGCGGATGAAAGAATTAACTAATGGAATACCATTGGCTCTTCTTCAAAGGGACAATATTACCAAAAGAGCTAACTTCACGAAGAAGTTTAAGGTTACTTTTGGCAGCAAGGCTGAATGAACGATTCCACTCTCGAGCCGCTGCTGATCAAGTGGTACATTGACGGCTCGAAAACCTCAGAGGGAATCGGTTCAGAGATCGCAGGACCACGCACCAAACTCTTCATATCTATAGGAAGTTTTCCAAGCATTTAATCAAAGTAGAGAACAGCTGAAAAGTCTAGCGGAACATATCCAAGTGCACCTTATCTGGGTGCTCAGTCACAAAAATATAGCCGGGAATGAACTAGTTGATAAGCTTGCCCGTTCCTGGAGCTGCTTCGTAAGGAAGAAGGCCAAGTTGCTAAAGGGGGGTTATAACCTCAGCAGGTTTAAATATGTAATCAATCTCCCTAGGTATAAACTCAGGCTACTTGTCGCATTCTATACTGTGCCATGCATGCTGAAGAAGCACTTATATGTATAACATAGGCCTATGGCTATGGCCCATAGGCTCCAAAACACCTGCTAATTGACTGCATAGCATTCTGCAGACGCTGAATAAAGGCCCTGGGGTACATGTTTCCAAATATCTAGCAGTATATTGGACTTTATCAATATGCTGGGACTAGGTGAGTCTTTGTGATTTAGGAGAGAGCCCAATAGACTTAAGGTCGTAGTGCAATCATTGTTTATTTATCTTATCTTATCTCTTTGGACCAAATCTTAAAAGCCTGATATACCGGTGTATGTTAGGATTAAAGAATTATCGGAGAACATGGATTATAATATATAATAATATAAATGTCATACGTCTTTTATAAATTAATGATTTTTTGTCTTAATACGGCATCGGATAACTCGCCATGATCGGAATCTAGCTTGGCTTACCTAACCTATAAATTTTTCTAGGTATCTTAGCACATAGCTGTCTTCTAAAGCTTGATTAAATTTTCAAACCATTATTGCTAATTGTAGTGCTTGAGAGAGTTAAGACACCCTGCCGATAATATTTAGCATTGGAGAAGACAATGTTCGAATGCACCTAAACTAGTAAAAATTGATCGAAGAGTTACTGGGTATTTTTCTTGATACTCTTCCCTTCCTTCCGCCCTCGAGAATAAATTTATTTTTTTGATTTTTTGCTTCGAGGTTTTATTCACAAACCTAAAGTGCTTTAAATAATTCGAGTAACTAAAGTATTAGTAAATCCGATAGAATTTTTTTATAATACATAATATTTGGACACGTGTACTATATATATGTATGTATGTATATTTTTCTTGCACATATGCACATAGTTAGTACGTATTTAGTAGCTACCGAATTTTCACATCAACTTCTTTCTAGGTTTATTTTGATTATACAGTTCACTGGTATTACGGTAATAAAGTTGTTGTTGTTGTTACGCTAGTTTAATACTTGATAAGAACTTTTTCAATTATCAATAAACTTATTAATTATTGGAGCCCATGGTGTAAGAATTTGAAAAATAAATAAACACAAAAATTTAATAAGTCAATCGAATTATATATTATTCTCTTCGGTATATTGCAGTAGACATATACACACACTATAAAGGCACATTCGGTCATACTTGAACCCAGCGTTTAAAATGAGGGACTGCCAGCAAAGTAAAGACTTCAAACTGGTGTCAAATAGATCCAATGTGGTTCATATTCATTTCTACTAATATACTTCCTTTACTTTGAGATCTGGTGTATTGGAAAACGAAATTTGAGATCTCTATTTTGAATGATGATAAAGTTTAGGTGACAATGTTCGGGTGTGCAAAATTCCTGATAGATTTTAACGGGTTTACCAATGTGAGACCGAGCAATGTCATGCAGCAGAATCAAATCTACCACCTTCCGTGTCTCTCCTGTTATGAAGGTTAATAAAATAAAGGAATTAGTGCTTGAGAATCGACGATTAATAGGCGGAGATCTCACTGGCATCGTTGGAATATCGGAAGGATTAGTAAAAAACATTTTGAACGATCATTTGGGCGTAAGAAAAGTTGAAGTAGGAATGGTTCCGAAATCGCTAATTTTTTGTTAACGTCTGCGAAACAATGCTTTCCGACTACCAGGATGTCATGAAACGTATTATTACTGGTGATGAATCTTGGTTCTATGCTTACGACCCGGAAACAGACGATCAATCGACCGAATATTGTGACAGAGCCGTGAGCGCAAGCCGAAAAAGTCACGTCAAAGCACGCCCAAAATCGAGGTTATGTTTTCTTCGATTATCGAGGTGTGGTAGGGGCCGACAAGTCTTGGTTTTGAACCACGATAAGCACCATTGCTTACTGCATTGATTCTTCGTGAGTTTTTCCCCAAATTTTCAACCCATATCATGCCGCAAACACCGTATTCGCCTGATTTAGCATTGACTGTATAGAAAACTCAAACGACCGCTTCAGGCAGACAATAAACGTAAACTGCTACGCGGATTGAAGGCTCTTTCGGAAATTGACTTTAACAACAGTTTCGAGGAATGGAAGAAACGTTGGCACACGTGTTTGGGTCCAAGGGGATTACTTTGAAGGGAACGACATAAATTTTGAAGAATAAATTTAGAATTTTTAAATAATTAACAAAATCTTACTATTTTCTGCTCATAGCAATATATCGAAGCCGAATCGATGAGGATTAGTGCTCTGCGGCTTCCAACCAGCTCAATTTACTACCGGGTGTAGTCAACTTCAGTTTGTCGTAGTGTATGTGTGGGCTAATGTGATAAATAATTATGGCAGATAGAGTTAAATATTACTTTTTATGGCGGGTGGCTAAACTAATTTCAAATATTGACTTTTTCACACAGCTAAAGTAATGTCTGCTTGGAGGAGCTTTATTTTTTTGTGTTGTTGGAGGCTCGCCGAAGTTAAGTCCGTAAATAACGGGCTACCAGTATTACGTACAGTCCAAGCAATGTGTGTGTCTCTTACCTTAGTTTTGGTATTTTCATTTCATGGCGTATTTGTATCGCCTCAAGCATGTGGGTGATATGAGCCGTAAAGCTCGCCAACGCGAAGATCAATGTGTAGGCGAATGTTGTAAACAATTATAAATATATTTAAGCACAGTTATTATTCAATTATTGCTTACGCCCGCGGCAGCTTTAATTATGGCATACACATCGCAGAAATTCGCTATCGACGAACAGCCATACTTAACACACGGCGCGCCAACTAAATGCGCCAAACGCTTTACACCCCCCCTTTCGTCTCCCACACACACACACACACACATGCATATGCAGGTGCATAGCTGCACTTAAGATTCACGTTGGTTGCATGCTTGCCAATGTAATGTGCTCTAACTACTTAAGTCCGCACTTAAGTACTTTAACTAAATTGTGTGCTTAATTGTGGTCATATGACAATTAGTTATAAATTAAGTCGCTTGGATTTTCAAGTCGTTACATGTTAATTTTCAAAACTTTAAATTGTTTGTGGAGTGTTCTAGTTATACATTTGTATACATATGTACATCTTTATGAAATTCAATAAGCTTACTTCAAAAGCCTGATATATTTATCTATTTTTATTCAAAATGTCATCACGCTAGTCGAGTGGACGAAGTGCGTGACTGCCACTTGTCGTGTGGAGGGTTTTAAATACCGCTGAGCTGCAGTCTAAAAGTAAAGACGCAATTCTTTCGAATAGCGATTATGTAAAGGTATGTATGTAAGGTCAAAGCTTCGCATGCATTTTATATATATATTATAGAGAAAACCCATATGGTTTGATATTTTATGGTTATCATAAACGCCAAAAGCCGTTCGCAGAACTCTTAAAGTTAAAAGTGTTCCCAAACTGTAGTCGAAGGTGCTCCGTTAATGTTCAAAAAAGATTTAAGCACCAATTAGAGGGGAGATACGTCGATTCAGTTAACTAAAAAGTTCATAGGTAGCGCACAAGAGCCTCCCAAAGCAACATGGTTATAGAAAATTTAAGGTTATGTCTGATTGAAATGAAACAAGAAAAAACATTAACTTTGGCTGCACCGTAGCTAATATACCCTTCACAGGTGTATTTCTTTTAGTAACTATGTGTTCAGTATATATGGAAGCTATATGCTATAGTATTCCGATCTGAACAATTTTTTCGAAGATTACTTTGTTGCCCTAGAAAATAATCTTTACCAAATTTCCTGAATATATCTTGCCAAATGCGAAAGTTTTCCATACAAGCCCTTGACTCGGTTTGTTCGGCTTGTATGGCAGCTATTTGTTATAGTGGCCCGATGTCGGCAGTTCCGACAAATGAGCAGCTTCTCGAAGAGAAAATGACGTTTGCAAAATTTTAAAAGGATATTTTAAAAACTGAGGGACTAGTTCGTATATATACAGACAGACAGACGGAAATGTCTAAACCGCCTAAGCTCAACGTACTGATCATTTATATATATTCTTTATAGGGTCTCAGACCCTTCCTTTTGGGTGTTGCAAACTTTGTGACAAACTAAATATACCCTGTTCAAGGTATAAAAGGAATATTATGTTTACCTCGAGCTAAAAAAAGTAACTAGATTTATATTATATTAAAGTATTTTACATCCTTACTATTTAAGGTATTATAAGATGAACTTGGAAGTCAAAAAATTAGTTATTGTGTGATTCGATGGAATGATGAGCTGTATAAGGTATATTATATGACGGCATTGACATAATTCAGCGAATTAAAAGACAGCGGCTACGCTGGCTAGGTCATGTTGTCCGAACGGACGAAAACATTACAGCTCTCAAAGTATTCGATGGGGAAGCAGAGGAAGAGGAAGACCTCCGTCCTACCCTGTTAATGAATTTAATGTACTTTAATAATCGGTGATTTAATCGGAACATTTTTTGAATTACTTGATCCCTTAACCGATCTCCATTTGGTCCTCGAAAAAAGGTGTCTAAGGATGAGAAAAAGTTTTCTGCTCAATACAAACTCAAATCCAGAAAAAATTGCTATAGAAGTATCAATGCAGATAATGATCGAAGGACAAGTCAAAATTTTGATTTTTGACAAAACCAAAAAGTACATTTTTGTGAAAAAATTTTGCAATTCAGAGCGGCTTATCATCAAAAGACGTCTTTCTTCGATCATTACCTAATCATTTCGAATTTCCCTACTTAAAAAAAAAAAACACGAAACTTCAATTTTAACGGAGAAAGAACGTACTTTGGCCTTTATATTTGACAATCTCTTTTAAGTGTCGGTCGCAGCTACATTTCGACTGGTAACTCTCGAATGACACTCGTAATGTTTTGCTCCAAGGCCAGAGTTGTAGCGGAATTGTCCGCATAGACTTTAGACTTTACATATTCCCACGGGAAAAAGTCTAACAGGATAATATCACACGAGCTTGGTGGCTTGTCCGAATTTGCTTTTTTTACATATCCATTGAGCCGGTAATGAGGCTCATCGCTGAACAAAATTTGGCTTGAAAACGTCGGATCTTCTTAGAACTTTTCAAGAGCCCATAGAGCAAAGTTATGTCGCTTGGAAAGGTCGAGCGGCTTCAGTTCTTGCACATGCAGCATTTTGTACGTTTTCAATTTTAGATCTCGACGTAAAACAAGCCAAGTCGTTCCACACATCAGTTCGAGCTATGAAAACTCAGCATCAGAGGTTGTCATCGACCATGCCTCTGTACCATATAAAAGGGCGGGGATGATGAGTGACTTGTAGAATTTGGTCTTTCTTCGTCGAGAGAGAACTTTACTTTTCAATTGCTAGCTCAGTCCGAAGTAGCACCTGTTGGCAGGAGTTATTATATGAAAAATGCATTTAAAGGTTATATTTATGTACATTCCCTTCTGAGCTGCAAAGAGATTATGCCATAAATGGTTCTTAAATTTTTTTACCCACCAAGAAGTATGCGCCCTGTTCAACTAAAGCGATATTTTCAATATTATTAAACATAACCGAAGTATGTATATGCACAAAAGTTTTAATGAAGACATCAGAGTGGATATTTATTTGGACAACGCCATTATATAATTGTCCACATTCTCGAAATGTTTGTAAATCATTTTAAAATCTTAAATGCAAACAGAAATCAAACTTCACCTCAATTATGCAAATAAGCAGCGCTTAATTGTGCCATTAGCAACTGTTAAGCTACCGTTTAAAGTAAACTGTGCCGACAAGGCGCAGCCAACGGCGACGGCAAGCAAAGGCGGTAAAGGCAATGGCAGCCAGTGTCGTTGCCTTTGAAGCCGTCGCCTATACATTTACACACGCACATACACATTCATATAAATGCGTTTTTATTGACATGGGAAACGGTATTGTCAGTTTGATCTTTGCCGGTGTCATCAACGCCACTGAAGATCAAGCGAATACTTCGGCGCACAGAAACACCCTAACATATGTATATTGTACATAAATATATGACTTGATGTTATGAGCTATACGACAGCGATTTTCTGAAAATGTTAGGAGAGCTTTCCTTATTTAAAGAGAAGCCAAACAATTTTAGTAAGAAATCTTTACGGAAGTTTTTAAAGTTAACTGTTTATAAATGTTCATGATCCATCAATATATGTCTTATAGGTCGGCTAAAAATCAATGTTTATATAGAGATTTCTTAGAAACATATCCCTAGAGGCAAATTGAATATCGTCTCCATTTACACCAGTCTATATAGACTCAGGAGATTCCTATATAATGAGTGCTTAATCTCAGCTGTAATTTATAGATTCCATCAGACAAAGCTTAAAACTATGGAGCATCTGCTTTTAGAGTGTTTAGTAATCGGTTCACGCAGGAACAAGGTTCTGAGATCCACATATCATTGCAGGGAACGCATCGAGATCCTAACATCCAACACGAACCTCGAATTTATAAGGATGCTGGGTTTGGGTGAGTCCTTTTGAAAGAGAAGAGGGCACAATAGACCACAGATCAAAGTGCATACCTCAAAAACTTCCGATTTTATTCTATTATGCCAGGAGTTCTCTATCAATATGTTGCAGTTCTCCTGGTTGTTTATCATAAAATCAAAAATGGAACAACCTTAGTTTAGAGTTACAGCACTCCCTATCATGGAGATCTCAAAACGATGTTGACCACATCACCAGATGGAATTATCAACAAAATTAAAAAATTCTGTTTCATGAGAAAATATATGTAGGGATGGATAACAGTCATCGGGCAGCATCGCAGATGTTATAACCTTGCATGTCTTAACCAAATTTTTTTCAAAAATTCTATTGGAAATGCCATTCCGGTGAATGATAAAAACCACCAGACTTGAAATTAATGATTTTAGAGCAGGATGTTGCCTGTTATATAAATGATCTCGGACCAAGTTCGGATATTTTGTTATTAGCAGTCTCGGCGATCTTCCTATTTACAACTTCCGCCCAGATTTTTGACAGCATTCGACTATTCTGCGGCTTGTCGGCCACATTTCATCTTCTACTTCTATATTGACACAGACACCGTTTACACGGTTATAGCCGAGTTTACAACAGCGCGTTAATAATTCTTCCTCCTTTCTCTAGCTGATGGCCTCGAGCTACTGCTGCTAATTTTGCTATTTTCTGTATATTTATATGCTTAAAATAAATATGAATCTAAATCTTCCTTTTCGCGCCAATTGGGGATTCTAAGTATAGCCAGGTCCTTCTCCACCTGGTCCTTGCAACAGAGTGGAGAAAAAAAAAATTTGCATAATCTCAAAAACCCAGTTGCAATTAAACATGTCGTACAATAAATATTTAAATTAAAGCTATTAATGCATTTAGTGCTAAGGCACGCCAGGAATGGCAATTATCAAATACCAGAAATCATTACAAAAACCACGCTTGAGCACACAAAATTCCAACTACTTAGCGGTGAAATATTTGTACTTAGTAAGTAACTCGCTGCAGCCAAAAAGGAGAAATAAGAAGAGTAAGACTGCTGTAAGACCAACAGCTAAAGCGAAGTTTCTATGCTTATATGAATGCCTGTATGAGGATGTGTGTGTGTGAAGCTCGTGTTTGCCCATTAGCGTTTTCGCTTTTGAGTTGGTGTGGTATTTACGAGTAAATCCGGCAAGGGACTTCAAATCGAACTTCGCCAAAAAGGTGTAGAAGCGACCACAACGACGATGGCTGAGGTCTCTCTATGCTACAGCAACAACAACAACACCTGCGCTTTTAAGCCGTGACCGTATTTTACGCTAAAATATTTACACTACATTTATAGAACTGCTAGCGCTGCTGGAATGTCAGCTGCAAGACGCCGCGTCGCGGTTGGGGAGTTCGGTGTTGTTGACGCGCATACCATATTTAACCGTTAGTATTAACTCTCCACTAAATAGCGTTATTTATCTTGCGGGCTGCCACATTGTGTGCTTGTATGTGTGGGTGTGTATGTTCGTATTTATTGGTTGGCTCTCGAGTGGGCGTCAAAGCGGAGTGTGCGGGCGCCTTGCATTCTGTCCAATTACTCAACAGCCGCTAAATTGCACGGTAGTTAAACAACATTTCAATAAAATATTAAAATAATAAAAAATTTTCATTTTTATTTACACTCAAATTATTGACAAGTGAAGAGCGAAGGCGAATAAATAAAAAAATGGAGAAGCAAAAAAGCTGGAATTGAAGAAGGAGCTGTCATTTAATGGTCTACTCAGACACGAAATAGAAGACTGTGTGAAATGCGGCTTCTTGGCTTCTTATAGTAATTTATTGTAAACAATATAAAAGTTATGTGTATGTATACAAATATATGTATTTATAGACCCATATGTACATATGTATGTTGTGTTTGTAGACGTAAGTAAGTAGCTTGGCGCCACCAAGTCGTAGTTCAATAATAAATTCAATGAAATTCCATTTTAATGAAGATTAATATTGTTTATTGCGTTGATTTTGCTAAATTATTTCTGTTTTGTGTGCTTTCGTAAATTTCGAAAAATCCATTTAATGTGAAGAACAACAGGCATAAGTCATATATACCACATATGTACATATGTATGTACATACTTAAACTACTAAATGCGCACTTATTTATGCACTACGATTATTTTCAGTCAATTTGACTTCTAACTATTGCCAATAAATTTTTTTTTAAATTTAATTTGCGTTTGATAACTTCGTTTCTTTTGAAATGGGTTCATTCTAATGCTTTTTCGTATTAGCGGTTAGAACTGATTATTTACTGCAAAAATTCTGGGAATAAAATTTATGCTAATGACTTTTATTGAAGACCCATTCTTATGTTACATGGGTTTACGGGTTTCACAAATTCGAATTATTTTATTATCTTATTAAATTCTACAAGACCTCTAAAATATTGTCATAAATTTTCAAGTTGAAATACGTAATAGTGTCGGAGATACAGGCTTGAGAACTTGTGCTCTCGAGGCTAGCTGGGTTAAGAGCGCTGTCTTTAAACGCGTTTTTCTCGAAACTTTGTTTTGGAAGTCGGTTGGCAAGATTTATCAAATATCATTTTTGAGATACAATTCTTAAAGACTTGGACCAAGGATTTTTTTTTGATTACAACTAATTAAAAAAAAATGTCGCGAAATTTTCAATTTATTGTAAAAATGTCGGCCAAAATACAATTTTAAATTTTTTCCTTCGTTCAAGTTCTAAGACACGTATTTTTCACTTTAAGTGATCTTTTTTCCGAGGGTTGTCAAAAAGACGTAAGTTTTCCCAAAAATTTCTTTGTTAATTGTGTATGTTTGTAACAATAAAAACTTCTATTAAAATATTTCAATTTTTTATGAGAAAAAATTTTTGCTAAAGGTCTGTTTTTTACCTGAGCAAATCCATGTAACCCCTTTATACACCTTTTAAACACACTTCTGCAACCTCTATCAGTCGGAGTATGTAAGTTAGATGGGTCAAAAAATGTATCGCCTAGAGGATGCAACAGGTTTTCATTTGGTTTTCACTAGGGGTGTACCAGTTGCCCAAAAACCACTTTGCGGGTTAAGAGTTTATTAATTCGACGATTGTGATTTACTATGTGAGTATGAATTAATTTAGTTTTAAGTGTTATACATATTCTTGTTTATATTGCATTATATGGTTCACGAAAACTTTTTTAGTTTCGCTTCAAAAAACAAATATTCGCACTGGGGAAAGAACCATGAGTCGATTCAAGTCAAAACCCGCTGCTTGAAGTAAGTAATTGCCATATAAACCTACATATGTATGTACTCTGGAGCAAGTGTATGGAAAATATGGGTCTCAAAAGCAATCTATATTGTGTGTAAATTGTAAACGCAATGCGAAATATTTAATTATTCATCAATGATTTTTACAGTACTCGAAACGCTTTTCATAGTGCTTATGACCTTTAACTTCTTCAGCGAATTTTGTTTTTTCTCTTCGATCGACTGAAAACAAGTTCTACGAAGCGACGATTTCAGTTTGGGGAACAAAAAAAAATCACAAGATACTAAATCAGGCGTATACGGTTGTTGCGGCACGATATCAGTAGAAAATTTGGCGAAAATGAACGACATATTATACTCAGATGGTATTTCGTGTTGACAGCTTAGACGGTCGAAAACGATCCGAAATGCTGAAATGCACCATGCCTCGATAACGGAAGAAAACTGTCAAAACAACCTTGATCTTTGACTTTCTTTGACTTGTGTGATATTCGGCCGATGGCGTGGTTTTTTGGTTTCGGCTCGTTTTTTCTCTCCAATCCGATAATTGTTGCCTTGTTTATATGTCAAACTCATTAACCCTTGCTCCCCATTAATGTGGGATCGGAATTTGGACGATCAATCACGCCCACGGAGACCTGTTTACGGTACTCTTTAAAAAAAAAAAAAAAATGCGAAAAAAAATATCCACCAAAATCATTCGAATGGATTCGCGAGATATTTTGAGCTCCTTGCCATCTCTTTAATACTTGCCTAACGATTTTCAAGTACCACATCTTTAATTTTTTTAATATTTTCATCAGTAGAAGGGGTCGAAGATCGTCCTGAACGAGGCATGTCTCTGACGACCTCTCGAACGTCTACGGAACTACATAATTGAAGACAAATTCTCTGTTCGATATTTTTATCTACTGTAAAAATCGCAACGCGCTACTGAGGTGTACTAACTTAAGCAGCTGCTGCAAACAAACTGGTTGATAGATAGGGCTCATATTTGACATAGTAAATAAGGACAGTCCGACCAACTTGGTTTTTTTTTGAAATATCATTTACCCGGGGAATTTAATTAGAATTTCTAAGCGATTTTTTGTCACAATGTAATAACTCTTCAGCAAAATTTTAACAGGAATGGCTTATAAATATTTGACTATCTCGTTGGGAAATATTAGTCACATAAGTGAGTTTACAATTTTTAACAGAGATTACACGCGTTATACAAAACTATGCTATGCTTCGAAAATGCGAATGAATATCATACATATATACATATTTACTATTCATGTGCATACATACATATCAATATTTATAACATGTATGTATAAACATATACCTATACTAGTGGATCCGGCGACGCCTTGCTGTGGTATACATTTTACACTATTATTCGTGTCATAAACTATTCGATACAGTGAAAATTTTATTTATGAATAAAGGCGAAACCGTCGAGATTTAATTTTGAATAAGTTCATATAAATAAATTATATTGGAAAAAATAACGAATTTAAGGCTGCTTTCTCAATGTCTGTTTACCAGCTTTGCTGACCAGTTAATAGAGTTGTCCGCTTAATAGTGCTTTCACTGTACTTTTTTTGAATGTTTTTCACTATCCTATCTTCTAAGTTGGCTCGAACTGGATACAGTGTGCTAAAGTTTACTAAATTCGGTTCAGTAGTTTAGCAGTCCATCGCGGACAAACAAGGTGACAAGTGTTTTTTATATATAAAGATTACATGATCTGATATGTGTACTATATGGAGCGCTAAAGGCCGTCGTACCTCACAAGCCACTTGAAAAAGAAAGGAAGAAAGTAATTTAAGAACTACGACACTAGCTGAATATGACCTCTATTGGCAATAATCGGTTTTCTGGAACATTAGTGTTTGGTATATATATTTACTGTACGTAATTCAAACGGTATTTCGCAATGTGATTACGCCATAAAAGTGATGTTTCCCCAAGAAGCCTCACGTAGGCAAACACTTGTGCCCCAAATACAAAGTCAGCGGCAGCAATTTCCAATATTTTAATTACGAAAACACAGCCATTATATATTATAAATTAAATCGCGAGCGATAAGATTAGTTGGTGGGGACAGTATCGCTTAAAGTGCAATTTGCGCTTGATTTATAATTAATATTGCTGTTATAATTTCAAAAATTTTAATTTAGCATTTGCCCCCGCACCCAAACAACAACAAAAATAACGGCAACAAAAAGCCATAAAGGTATAAATAAATCGCGCCAACAACTACAACAACATCAGCTAACATACCAATTATCCTTCAACGAGGTAATCATCAATCAGCGAAACCACAACAACACTGGCATGATACACTTGAGAAACCACCGTACGAGGCGAACTAATTGAAATTTGATTGTTGGTGATATCGCCAGCAACCGACGATAATAACCGATAACACTTATGACTTCTTACTGCGAGTGAGGCAGCTGAATGAAAGCTGCCACTGTTTACGCCGACGCACATCCACACATACCATGTGTTCAAATATAGTAAACTGTATATGACTATAAGAAGGCAATACAAGTCAAAGTCAATCCGTGAAATCTTGACAGTCCATGCGTTGCGTCCCCCGCTCGATATCGTTATCTCTACATAAATGCTATAATTGAAAATTAATCCATCATAATAACCGTCAAAATAAGTGAGTATAAGTTCGTAACATTATGTTGAAACGTGTCTTGAGGTGGCACTGACGGCAGCAATATATAACCAATTTGGCTTCCAAAGGGCCATAAATATTACTAATACACACTTATATGTTTGTGTGTATGGATATTTAAAAGTATCTGGCGATTCATATATGAAGTCTACAGGAAGGTCTGAAGACAGTGATAAGGTTTGGATAACTGAATTTAATATTCACTTTTGGTCACCCCAAAAGCTACATACAATATATAAGCATGTGTGCGTATATACAGGGTGGTTTATATGGCGATTCAAGCTTTGAAATAAATTACAAATTTCTTTCTCATATACAGAAGTTTTCGCATAAGAACTTTATTCCGATCTTTCAGCTGCTTGGAGAGAAAGGACGTGTGAAAAATTTTAGATCCATATCTGAAAAACTAGAAGATTAGTTCGAGTATATATAGGCGGACGCAGCACGTTAAGTTGATCATTTATATATATACATCCTATATATGTATCATCTCTGAAGTTTCCTTCTGGGTAATACAATACCTTGACTGCAAACTTAATATTATATCCTTGAATATGCCTCTGTAGGGTGACGATTATGATGGTCGAACAGAGTCATCTCGAATAAGGACGTAGTGGCTTGTTTCCAGCATGATGCGATGTAGTGCTTTCACTGTCTCTACCTCGTTTGGTTTGCTGTTGCATTCAATCATAAAATCCGAAAATCCGGCAAGCGAAGCATTAAACATTTTTTAATGTTATTGAACATGAGCCTAAACGATGGCACGCTTGTAAGCGATGTTGCAAGTATTGTGGACGCCATTCCTAAAAAACATTTTCTTGCCACGCTCCAACGTGGTCTGCAGATATTATCGAGGCATATTTTTACTCCTTCGAGTTTTGATTCGAGGCATTGAAGGTCAAAGTCCGGGATTCCGTCCACGAATATCTGGGATTGAAAGACGGCCACGTGTGTAGCATAAGCTCCGAAACTCAGCCATTGGGAGAAGTGTCCGATCTACGTGCTGAAATCGCCACTTTGTTAAAGCAAGTTTGTTTGCTTTGCGTAACGACCGCTCCAGGGGCCGAAAGCGCGCGAGATCACGTCAGGGTCACCAGTTTGGTGGTTAGCACAAGAAAGACCGTCAATGGTTGCCAGGATGAATAATGTTTTTATTTTCCAGTTGCACTGCGCACATCCTGAATCAGTCCCTTACCCTGTTCAGGGTGTTAAAATGTAGCGAAGTGTTAAGATTTGTCCATTAGCCACATACGTGGTCGGAGTTATGTAAAATGTTATTATCTGAAATTCTGAAGCGATTTCATTTCTAATTAACCCATGCTATTGGTTACAAGTTCTCTTAGTTCAATTATTAATATATTATAATTAATATTTGGATTATCTATGTACCTCAAAATCAAACTGGAATTTTCGCTCAATTTTATTGCGATATCTCACAGCCTGACCGATGTGTGTGGTAGAAGGACTATCCGATGGAGTAATTGCATTGAGTTGCAAATTTAGAGCCCTGGGAAATGTTATCTCGTTATGTCCGAAGTATCTACTTATATTATGGTTGGAAGATATTATCTCATGAATTCACACACATTCATATATGTACATATATAATTAGTAAAGTCAATCCGAAGAGCAAAAGTCAAATATTAGGTAAAGGATAAAATGGCTTCATAATATACGAAACATTCTTATCAAATTTCTTGCTGATAAACCAGGATCAAATTTGACCCGCATTGACGAAAAATTTATTTTAATACAAGTCTTGACAACGTTTATTCCAAATTTCAGTGCATTCAGCGAAATATGTTTCCGGGTCAATTTTGGATCCCCATTCGCTAGATTGTTGGAAAGTTTCCACGTCATATTCATAAGCCTAAGTCTCGCCATATTTTGGATATACTATATGAATGGTGTGCATAGAGTTTAAAGAAAAGTGCAGACCGATTTAATCCATTTTAGAATAAAATTGCATCATAATTTTTGTTTCAAACGGTTATTTATATCGGGCGACCCAAGAGCTCGTTCTCAAGATAGTCGGGCCTACGCTACCGAAATAGACCCGGATTTTTTATGCGAACAAGGACGAACAATTCAGCAGAATTATGTCGCTACAACAGTTATCGGGCTATGATAACCAACTATTTGATGTCTGAAATAGAAACTCGTGATCTCTGCGACGTTTGGTTTCAACACTTCCCACTTATCGCTTTAATCAATGGATTTATTGAGAGAACACTTCGGTAAGCAAAGAATTTCACGGTAATATACTATCTTTACTATTTATTAGTAAAAACTATATACTATTTTTAGAAATTCTAAAAACTTCGTCTATATAAATGTCTATGTTAAGTATAAGGCTCAAACGGAGACAGAATTTTGGTATTTTTTAATATCAGAGGAGGAGGAGATGTTTTCCATCTAAGAGTCCTCACAGTAGCTAGAAACTCAGCGAGATCATTTTATGGTAAATATAAATTTTACTGCGCGATCGGACAGATGAACAACACAGAATAACTTTTCAATGGATTTGAAATACATATGTAAATATTTTAACCAGACATACATACATATATCTTACGTAGGTATTCAAATAACAGTAACACACACTTTCTGTGCAATATACCTCGTGAGAATAAGAATTCACCATATGGACCACCCTTTATATATACATCTGCACCTTTATATTTTTATACCTCCATCGCAATGAAAAGGTGTAAGAGTTTGGGGCGCTATGGGTAATAATCGGTTTTATCGGTTAAGCTAAATGTAAGCAATCGCACAAATTAAATATTATTAAAGTGTTTCTTATCTTACAACAACATACGCTGGTTAGACCCGCTTTTGGGGCTACTGTTGATTATTAAGACGTTGCCATACACAAACAAACAATATTTGTATACCGTTTGTTTACGATCACGATTACGCTGATTACAACTGCGCATGCGAGTGCGCCTGCTAGCCTACGGAAATTATATGTCTTCGAGAACGATTTATTGCTCATCGGGAATTATGATTTATTTTTAATTTCGTGACTTGTGAATTGGATTGCATAAATCTAAAATAATAGTGCTATTTGTTCAGTTTGCTAATTTATAGGCTAAGATTACAATGTCGTTAAGTGACGTGGACAAAAAGTGAGCGCTGGACAAAAATGCTTTTAATGAAATTATTTGGACATAAAGGTTATTTATAATATTACTAAAATGAATTGTTTGAATTTATGTAGTTTGCTGGTGGAGTGATATGCGCTTTAAAATGTATTACATTCGTATTGTTCCGTTATCGATGCAAGTGTCGATTATCGGACGACTAAATTATGATATGAATATGCCATGTCATTTAGTTTAATTCTTTTGAAGCACCCTAATATATATCACAGAGCCTATATACACCTATGACCATAGAATATATGTAAATGGCGTTTTGACAACGCTACGCTCGATCCAAAGGATGAGGAAAAGATGTTTCGGGCGGGCCGATATGTAAGAAAAAAATCAGTTTATAGGTGCCCAAGGCACCCAATAGAGATCCAACTTGCTGTGCACCCGTCTATGTTTAGCTTGGTTTAAAATTCTCAGATGAGCCAAGTAGAATTTATACAGCCTCAGTAGTTTTCAAGCTCTCAAAATCGTAAATGGACAGGAAAAGGCCACTTTCCGAGAAGCGCTTGATGCGATGGAGTTGCATAAAGACGACGGTCACTGTGACGAAACACTGGACAACGCGATGGTGTGTCGGTCAGCGACTGCGTTGTGAGTACTCTTTGCGATTACCATAAGCACCTGTGTACTCCCCAACTACTAGCAATTGCGAGAAAACTATAAAAATGCTTTATCAGAAGACTTTGCTCACCGCTACCAAGGGCTTACACTAACCAACGATGGAATAATTTTTAACGAAGCTATAATACTTATTGAGGATACGATTTTTGCGATGGTTGAAAAATTGAAACTCGCCTTCAGTATGCCTGCCTAATAAAAAATGGAAGATCTGCCCACCGATTTGGGCAGAGAGTTCGGTTATGGTACTGTGGCTTTGGGAATTTAAATCATCCAATTAGAGCCCCTACTATCATCGGAGCAAGGATAAATTTTTAATTTATTTCATTTTCAATAAATTTAATAACAAACAAATATGATGGGCGGTTGTGGTCGTCTTGTCTGGCAGCTGATCTCCGGCGGCCGACTATCGAGCGAGGCACCGCTACAGGCGAGATAAACGCCTAACTCAGGGCTTCGCCGTTGTGCGCTAAACTGCCGCTAAATCCTAATATTGTTAGTTCGGAAGCTAGCCTTATTAATGGCGTATTTCCGAGTTGACAAGAAAACCTGTCTAATGAGGAATGGTTGTGCAAAGAGTTCTCATGACGTCCAAAAACGAATAGGTAGAAAAAAATTAAAAAATAATACATCATGATCATCTAATATCACCAAATACAGATCATTACCGTGTCGTTATGGATATTCGGCTTTGCAGTTGATTTGGGTGGTTGGCAAGGTTTCCTTATGATATTTCGCAACTTATAAGCAATTCTTGTTCTCAATTCAATCAATCTTCATCGAGTAAATGCTTCCAGTTCTTCATTTTTAAACTTTTCAGAACCTTCTTCAATTCTAATCTAAAATATTTATTTCCCGCTAATTACTTTGGAATATTAGACTATACTCATATCTAATTCTATACTTGTTTTTATGGGGTATGTGTCAAAAAAATTAATTGAAATTATTAACAAACTTTAATAATTTAATTATGCGCAATGAGTGTGACTAAAGGCTTGCAACAACAATTTGATTGATTGCCACATAAATATGAATTCAGATAGTATTTACACAATTTTGTCACAGCAATTTATAAAAGTATATTTCAACATGATTGGAAATTTTCGTGAGAACAATACAAATGCGTATACAAACATTATCCATTTAATTTCACTCTAAATGATTAACCGATTCGCAATCACGATTTCCACCAGTGATAAGAGACACGATGAATAACTCCGTACTACAAGTGCTTCAATGACACTTGCATTTCTTGTATTAAGCTTCCTGGTTTTTTGGGTTTTTCATTTCCTCAAACCCTTTTTCACAGAAAAAATTACTCATTTTACCTAATTGCTGATTTTTAACGCGATTAATTACATTATGATTGATTTCGTTTACAACACGGTTATCGTTTTCGGTGTATTAGTTCATCGACAAGAATTTATGTATTGGCTGTGGAGTTGTTGAGTTGTTTATAACTGGCAATGACTACATTAAGTGGCAACTCATCACGTTCTGATTAAAAATCATGAACAATTGTTCTAGGCAAACACTCGGCTGCTGATAGTTTAACGGTAAATAAATGTGAGTAATACATATCATTAGAATGGGCGTATTTACTTTTGCAACACTTTGCGTCAGCAGGCAGATAAATATTTGAAAATTGTGGAACTTTAAGGCGAACCACTCATGCCAGACACTGTGTCACCGAAAATTCGATTCATCGATTACAAGTGCAAATGATTAGAAATTGGAATTGAAAAGAATGCGTTATGTTCAGTTTTCGCCGAATGGTGTACGGAAGTCTTTATGTACGTATATGTGTTTATAAATGCTTCCTTATAATTACTTACGTAATCAGAAGTTATACACAGTAGTCATGCTGAAAGCATATAGTATTACGTAGCTTTTTATTACTAACTTTTTGTGCATCATGCCGATATGATATACTATACTAAAGTGTTTTCATATAAAACCATTAGCTCATTTAATTAATTAGAAAATTGTGTCATTAAGTTTATCATTATCTTAAGTCACATATTCAGTCATGGTAGCGCTAATAATAGCTAAATATGGAAGAACTAAGTTCGGTTATAACAGAAAATTTTATATCCTCGCAACTTAAAATTATCAAAGCGAAAAATATCGCCAGGATTTTATGCAATCTTTTTGATCTTACATATTGACCGTTAAATGAAGGTATCAAGTGAACCGCTAGATGTATTTTTTTAATAGCCTTTTTTTTGACAGATCACGCTTGAGTCGTGGCAAGCTGTAAATTTTTTTATTTAGCATTTCAGCATGCAAAGACTTTACAAATTGTTCAACTTTATTACGAAAATTCACGTTCTGTAAAGAATGTTTCTCAAGCGCTGCGCTCTACTTATGGTCCACATAAGCGGCCTACTGAACGAAAAGAGTGCGCTCAAAGACCGTGGAAAGTCAATTCAGCGCCGTTCGCTGCAACTCAGTCTGACGTATAGAAAGACCTGGCGCAATTTACATCAAGATCTTAAATCGAAAGCCTACAAACAAAAAAAAAAAAAACAGCTTGTGCAAGCACTGAAATCGCCCTACCTTCTCAAGCGACATCATTTTGCTCTATGGGCGCTTGAAAAGTTCCAAGAAGATCCGACGTTTTCGAGCCAAATTTTGTTCAGCGATGAGCCCCAATTCGGCTCAGTGGGTATGTATAGAAAACAAGTAAAATTGCCGCATTTGCGACGAAGAACCTCAAGAGGTTCGAGAGTTGCCACTTCATTTAGAAAAAAAATGATTTGGTGTGGTTTGTGGGCCGGTAGAATCATTGGTCCATATTTCTTCAAAAAATGATGCCGGTGAGAACGTAATCGTTAATAGCCACCGTTTTCGCGCCATGATAACCGATTATTTGATGCCTGAAACTGAAGTTAGAGATCTTGGCGACATTTGGTTTCAACAAGACGGCGCTACATCCCACACATCGCATCAACCAATATGTTTATGAGAGTCAACTTCGGTGAGCAGATAATTACATGTTTTGGGCCGATCAATTGGCCACCAAGTATGTGCTATATTGCACCGTTAAACTTTTCCTGTGGGGACATGTAAAGTCTAAAGTCTATGCAAGCAATCTTTGGAGTAAAACATCAAACTGAGAAGTAATCATGGCCAACATTTGAGAGAGATAATTCCCAAAAAATAAATGCTAAAGATAATAGTTTAATAGCTTTATTCACCTAACGGTTATTTAGGTCACCTAAAATTAATCGACAGATATGGGATTATATATAAACATACTTGTATACATATATACTATATATAAATGATCAGGATGATGAGATCTCTTGAAATACTGATGACTGTCTATCCGTCCGTCCATCAGTGAAAGCGTAAACTTGAGCAAATATGGTCTAAGATCTTTAATGTACATATTTTCTAAACCTTTCAAGGTACAATATCCAAATTCGCTCAGGACATTTCACTTGAGCACCCTAACCGACACAATTTGACATATAACGGTTCCGTTAAAAACTACTAAAAGCGCGATAAAGCAATGAATAAATTGTTCAGAGGCATTAAATTTTACATCTGGGATCTCTTGGTATATAATAATACAACTTGAAATCAAATGAAATCGGGCTACAACCACGCCAACTTCCCATATAACCCAATTTTAAATTCCATCTGATGCTTTTACTTTCCAAATTGCAAATCAAGAACCAATGAATGTATCGTGATAAACTTTGGCCGAATAGTACTCTCAAAATAGGCCATGTTATGACCAAAAAATGTTCAAGTCCGACTAAAACTAGTAGTCAGATACCAAATAAGTGGATCAAAGTTCCAATTGCGAACTTTTATTGAAAATATTGGTTAATCTGTCAGATATGATATAGAAATTTCGCGAAAATCCTCCCCTAATAAAAGTATGCCTATGTGTCCAAAATGGGTTGAAACGGATCGCATATATAAGCAAAAATCGGGAAAAACTTATAAACCTTATGCACTTGAAGATATTTACCTGGCTTTGGCACCGGCAAGTTGCAAGAGCATGAAATATTCGTTTACAACCAAACTTAGCCCTTTCTTACTTGGTTTTTGTTTTGAATATTTTTTAAATTTCGAAATAACCGAAATAATCGAAAAAATCATCGAATCGGTTCGGTGATTACGAAAATATCGACTATATATGGTTTTGGTATTGGATTTAAGATAATTATAAGCAGTAAAATCTTCCTCAGAGACAGAAAACTTTTATCAGAGGTTGTCATAGAGATCCGCTACGAGACTTAGGAAAATTATTAGCCAATTTCTTGAGTAAATTATATTCTGTATAGGTACATCATGTTTTTTATTCAAAAATGCTTCAAAATGGATGTGTATTTAAACCACCGGTAAAAGTTAAGTTGATCAAAATACAAAAAATTCAATCAGCATGTGATAATTAACCAGGGTACAGCAAAAAATAAATCACAAATGAACAAACTACTACAAATACTTCCAATGATAATTTTTTTATTGCCTGCATACTATCTGCTCTTACATATTATTGTTTCTTACTTGAAGAGTTCAGAAGACTGCATGAAAAAAAATTGTAAATTAAGTGGCAATTAAACATAAATTAAAATTTAATTAATTGAATTGTTTATTAACCACATAGCAATTATGAGATTGAAGTACATCACGTATTAAGTTTAGTTTTGGTCGGCCGGATCCCGATATATATAATATTATTTCACCTAAAAGTTTGTGGTGCCACAGCCATTGTTCAGTATTTACCCCAGCTCAGAGGTGCCCGTTGTAATCTTCTGTACCAACTTGCAGTTCTATAGGGCCTGGCAGGGGTAGGCGAAAAAATCTTTTCGTATTTATAATGAAACTTCAACTAATTTTTTTATATTACAATTTTTTCGCTAGAGACATTATTCCAACAGTGTAAAACTTTTCTGGTTTCTCGACGAAAAACTGCGACAAGTAATTTTCACAAGCTTCTAACTTCTCCTGAAGTCAACTTTCCTCCATTAAGCAAACAAATAGTAGTCCGATGGTGCAAGGTCAGGGCTATATGGTGGATGTATGAAAACATCCCAGCCAAGCTCTCTCAATTTTTGCCGAATCATTAAAGATGTGTGTGATCTAGCATTGTTCTAAGGAAAGACGAAGACTTTTCTGTTTGTCAGTTCTGGCCATTTTTTCGATTGCTTGTTTCATTCTCATCAGTTGTTGAGGCATGAATTTTGGCTTTGCGACCATTTGTTGAGCTTCACCATGCTTAGACCATGATCTCTTTCGCACATTATTGTCGTATTTTATACATTTTTCGTCTCCTGTTACCATTCGCTTCAGAAGTGATTCGATTTCATTTCATCTTAGCAAAGTATCGGTGTTAATTCGGCCCATTAATTTTTTCACAGACAATTCACGTGGTACCCAAACTTCGAGCTTCTTTTTGTAGTCAGCCCTTTTTAAATGGTTCAAAACCATTTGATGATGAATGTTAAGTTTCTTAGCGATGTCATGGCTGCTTCTGTGATGGTTTTGATTAATCTTTTCCATAATTTCATTGACTTTTTCAATGACAGGTCGACCAGAGCGGGATGCATCTTTCAAATCCAAATATCATTTTGTTATCGGTAGATTGGGATCGATTGCATGTTCTGTTAGGACTTCTTTAATTCAGAAATAACCCATTCATGTGTCGTTTTCCTCATTGAAATTTTAATCTAAATCAAAATCGAAATAACTCAGATTATAAATGAATTATATTTGCTGATTTCGAGTATTATCGTTAACAGTACACAACAATAGCAAAATAAGCAAATTACAACAATTTAATATGTGTTGTTCAGTTTTTGTTCGAGTACAGTGTCATGTGCTTTTGGTCGAATAGTAAATTTAATTTTTATTAGAAAAATTTCCCGATTTAGTAGCAAAGTCATGCCAATCAGCTATATTCGAAGTGCCTATTTAACTGTAAAGATATGGCATGAGTTTGATAATGATATGCTAAACTTAGCACTAAATTAAGTAATTAGTTCATAATTACATAAATCTTTTTCCACTGGTTTTTACTTTTCTTTGACAAACAAACACCTGTCGACTAATAAATCCAGCAAATTGGTTTTTTTGTTATGATAAACTCCAGTCACATGATTAAGTTGTTCCCCGATTTATGGCGTCTGGTTAATCTATCGCTCCTATTTATGGTTTAGTTGAGGCTCAATTTAAAGCATTATTGGGAAAAAAATAATTGTTTGAAAAATGATTTCGAATACATAAAAATTTGTGAAATCATGCTGAAGCCTTTGAAAATCGTAAAATCATAGTAGATTGAAACCCACCAGAAGAGAACAATTAAATAATTAAAATGAAAAAATTAACGGGCGATCTGAGTTCGAAAGATGAAGATGTGGGCGTAGTTGAAAAGTAAAGGGTGAAATGGGGGTAAATAAAAACCCGAATAGAAAGTCCGCTTCTCTGAAATTTGGAGAGGTGCTTCTCGATCTTGACAGAGCTTTTGGTATTGCTCAACATCAGTTTACACAGCCGTATAAGTTTTGCGGGGATGCCATGTTAAGACATAGCGTCACAAAGGCAGCTCTTTTTCGTGATGAAAATTTGGTCTATAGTCGACTTTCCATCCCTAAAGCCACACTGATAAGTTAAAATCATATATGTATATATGTTATTAAGGAGGCTTATGCGACAGTAATTGCGCAGCTTGTGGGGTCCATCTTTTTTTGGGGATTGGGCAGATCACACAAAGGTTCCAATTGTCGAGCATGCTTTCATCCTTCTGCAGAGAAGCTGATTCATGCACTTTGTCATCTTTTCGCTGCCGTATATGAATAGCTCGGCCTGAATTCCATTAGCCCCTGTCACTTTGTTGTTGTTCATGCAGGTAATTACTCTTAGCACCTATACATAGTCGGGCAATGGAATGTCTGCATCATCGTTAACGATTGGGGAATCTGATTAGTTATTTTCTGATGTTACACTTTCTGTGCAGGTCAGCAGGCTAGAGAATTGTACCCTCCATAACTTCAGTATGCTCGGGAGAGAGAGAGAGGGGTGTAATGTGGTATAGTTCTGGGCATTCAGCTTAGTCGTAGGGTTATACTCAATTCTTACTGACGGGTCCTCGTGGTAGCCACCCGTATGGAGCCTGTGGTCGCGACTGAAGACTAAAAGAGCAAGGAAGCTTCAGCGTAGCCACTCGAACATATCCGGTTTAAGGGATCACTGAAGTATAATTACAGCATCTGTTATCCAGAGTTACGTCTGCGAACGGACATTGGGGACTCTCAACGAAAAATAGACCACTGCAAATATATTAACACATTTATTTCGGAGATTATATTATTACATTAAGCAGTAATCTATACCAAATTTCGTGAATATATCTTGTCAAATGTGAAAGTTTTCCATACAAGAACTTGATTCCGATCGTTCAGTTTGTATGACGGCTATATGATATAGTTGAGCGATCTGAAAAATTTCTTTGGAGATAGCATTATTGTCTTAGAAAATAATCTATACCAAATTTCGTGAATATATCTTGTCAAATGTGAAAGTTTTCCATACAAGAACTTGATTGCGATCATTCAGTTTGTATGGCAGCTATATGATATATAATGAGCAGCTTTTTGAAGGGAAAACGGCGGTTGCAAAATTTCAAAACGAAATTTTAAAAACTGAGGAACTAGTTCGTATATATACAGACGGACATACAGACATGGCTAAATCGACTCAGCTCAACATACTGATCATTTATATATATATATATACTCTATAGAGTCTCGGAGACTCGGAGACGCTTCCTTGTGGGTGTTAAAAACTACGTGGCAAACTTAATGTACCCTGTTCAGGGTATAATAACGTACATTTACAGAATTTAATATACTCTAATCATCGGTGACTAATTTGACAAAATGTTGGACTTCTTTGATCCCATAATCAGTTTCCAAGAAAACTTCTAAAAAATGGGGTCTAGCGGTGAGAAAAATATTTTTGTTTAAAATTATCCCAAATCCATAACCTAAGGATTAGTCAAAATTTTGATTTTTAAAAAAATAGCGGCTTTCCAAACCAAAAGGTCGTTTATAGTAATAAATTTGCAAGACAGAGTTGCTTAACAAATCAAATTATTATCGAAAAGTGTACGATCTTCGTTGATCACCAGGCAAATATATCTAAAGGGGACGTGAGCAAGCTTTAAGTCGATCGGCCGTTGCGGAGAAATTTTCCTTAGAGGCCGGTAGCAATAAGTTAAACAATTCTTAGAAATCATACATGTATCTGATACTATATGTCGGATAATCTTTAAATTTTCGAAGAATTTTCTCACACATGTGTCCACAGAAGCTTATTTCCAGCTATTGAATTAGACGCTATATGACCTCCTGTAGGAATTCAGCCTGAAAGGCCTGATCCAGTCAAAATAAGATTTTTTGAATTGTGCTGTTATTTGAAGTGTTTTCCGATTATCCAAAAATAATGTAATATCAGTACCTAAGAATATGCACATTATATTAATATTACGTAATCAAAAGTAACACTTAAATTACCGTAATAATAAACCATCTTAAAATCTGGTGGTTACATTATGTAATCGATGCGGATTTACATATTTGCAGTTTGCTTTAATGATACATTAAAAAACAGTTAAGTAATTTGATTTAATCACTCTTTTATGTGTCAGTAATTATCCACTGTCTTTGCGCATACACACACATACACACTTAACTGCACAGTAATTGTTTGTTTTATAAAATATGTAGATTTAAAAATCTGCACACATAATTTATTTTGACCAATGAAATTTACATTATTTAACAACTACAGCAGCAACAACAACAATATGTTGCACTTTATTGTGTCATTAATAAATTTATCATGTACACTTGTGGACATAACAAACGGTTGTTTTCGCTGATAAATTAAATATTAAATAGTTGCAGGCAAAAACAAATACAACAACAACTCACATGCAATCATAAGTACATATGGGTAATTAATTGCATTGCTTGTGCAAGTAACGATAGTGGGCAGTATTTTCATAATAACAGTAATTAAGTGCGACAACTAAGATAATATGCATGCGTACATATGTATGTATGTATGTATGTTATGTAGGGCTTATAAGTATCACAGGTATGTAGTATGTATGTGTGCATGTAATTCAAATCACATTTGAAGAACTGTTTTGATTATTTTGATAATTGAGGAAAATTTCCTAGGCAAATAGCAAATTTTCTGAGAGATAAGGGTTTTTTGCAATAGTTCCTCGCCTTGGGCTTTACAGGATTCTTGAGAAAGTTGTTTTTGCTTAGCCAGTTTGTTTTTCTGATCTGAGCCATTATTTAAACCAAACAAGGGACAGTCAGGAAGGAAGTGTTGAGTTGCTTCCACCATACAGTATGGACGTCAATAAGGCAATGGCCTGTTAAAAGCGCCAGAAGTGTGGAGATGCTGGCTTTACAAAAGGCTTTTGCGACAGCGTATGTGCAGATGGTGGCCCAGTGTTGGCCAAACTAACGCGAAGTAGAACAGCAGAAGATACGGAAGCAGCGACCCGCTAACATTCTACTGATAGCGGTTCTTATTTATAAGTGTGTTCCTTTCTAGAGCCATCTGCCATTTAAAGACTCCACAGCACATAATTCGCTTGACTATAGTGTCGTAGAGCCAGAGGAGTACTTTCAGTGAGAGAACCAAATTTTTTCCAATCGCTCCTCCGCAGTAGTATAGGGCAATCGATATCTCAGCTGTCTAAATAAGATCTCTGTTAGGATAAACTTTTTAACCTATCCTAACCTAACATTTTTTGCTTTCAAATTTTTTTGTAACATACTTTTATTACTACTACTTTTACTTAGTTGGCAACTCTATACCAAATCCACGTTCAAATTAATGTTTATTTAATTTTAATTTAAATATTTAATTTCGGAAAGTTTTTCCAAACTTTCTGTGCTTTCCACAGAATTTGCAAATTTTGTAATTGAAATATTTTCGAAAGGTGGCAACTTTATGTCAAGTGAAGTTTATATTCAAGCCTACCCACATTCTTTTCCTAACTATTTCTTTATGCTTTACTTGTGAGCCTCTAGTTTGTAAGGTTTTCGATTTTAATTTTATTTTTCAAAAGTTGGCAACTCTGTACCCAAATTTGTTTGATTTGAGGACAAAACAAATAATATCCATTCGAATATCATTCTGTATTAATTTTCCTAGGTTTCAAGGTTGAATGAAGGTTTTTGAAATAAGCCTAGTTTCTCATTTTAACACAATAGACCAAATGGTTTGGAGTCCATAGGTAACTTAAAAGCAATAAGGTCAACATTCATCCCATAAACATGTACAAATAAATGTATACATATGTAAGAAAAGGAAGAACATCACGAAATATATACATACATACATAGTATATATGCTACATAACCTCAAATTGGGCCATAAGCAATTATGTCACCTTTCCTCTCCAAGCAAGATATTATGTGGCATAAATATGATTATTTATTTGTAGCATATTTGTTCATATGATTGTATATTTAATAATTTTCCAGCTTGTAAATATACACACATCTGTATGCACGTAGTTGTAAACCGTGCGATGTTTGCCCGAAGACGAGCTGTCTATCATTTATTTACACATTTAAAGTACATCAATTTGATTGTGATCCTTAAAATCGATTATTGACAGAGTGCAAAAGGTGCGATAAGTAGCTGCTCGTAAACTTACCGAAGCGTGTGATTTATGGCTTTGTCTAACCCTACACACACATACCTACATACATACGTGCATGCATAGTCGCTTGCTGGTAGACAGCGTACAAATAAATATATCGACTGATTAGTTGTTGATATACTTGCAATGTTTATTCATATGTGTGCAAATAATACACACACATAGTTATGTATTTATTATATGTATGTATGTGTGCTTCCATAAGTCTTTGTTGGTATTGAAAAGTGAAAGAGAGTGACATTTTCTCGCCTACCTGTTGAGCTATAATAGAAAAACGAAAGTGAAAATTATGGGCGCTGCTGGAAAAGCTGAGTGTGAGAAGTATGCATTTATTTTTGTACCATATAGATGAGGCCTTCTTAATAGGAATCTCTTGTTCTAAGATACTTTCTAAGATTTCGGTGTACTAGTACAATAGATCACTTTAAAACGGCATTGAAATCCTTAAATTAGCTTTATTTATTTACAAACACTTGATTTTGAAAAGAGATTCTTCAGTTTAATTTGAATGATATAATGATATGTATGAAATGAGAATAGCCAGCGGCCTTAAAAAAATGAGATTTACTTCTAGCGGACTAATTTTGAATTCGATAGAATAAATAATAGCCCCTAATCGCTAGCAATGCCATATGTAACAGAAAATAGCCATCAACTTTTTCTTCCTTTTTACAACTGCTTACGCGGTTATAGACGATTTAACAACAGCGCACTAGTTGTTTCTTCTTTTCGCCTCAACCTCAGCTAGAAAGTGGTCCGAGTCGATGTTAGGTTCTCGGAGCGTACGCATGTGAAGGACAACGTGATCTGTGATCTGGTTTCGAACTTTTCAGCCCGGAGACAGTCTGGAATCTAGTACTCATAAAAGACATCTTTGGTCATAATGTTTTGAGAATCAAGCGTGTCAAGGCTAAACTTGGACCAAAAAATGTATTTTTTTTTTTGCAAAGATAACATCAAGTAGACATCGCAAATGAGCTACTTGGAAACTTTAGCTTCAAAAATGAGCCGGATGTGAAAAAATCACGTCAAAGTCATGGGCACAGGACCAAACGGTTAGTAAAGAAAGCTATTCAAGCAGGACTACGATTAATTTTTTGGCCAAACACGAAAGCAGAGTCATCGCTAAACCACCGTATTCGCCAGATTTGGCTCTCTGTGAATATTTTGTTTTGCTATTTTCGAAAAATCCGCTACGGTGTACGCGCCATGTGTCATTAAACTCATTGAAAGTTATATGCTGAAGGCACTGAATCGAAATAACTTTTAGCTTATTTTTATTGGCTCAGAAGAAAATTATTTTGAAGGCGATAATAAAAATTCTCGTGAGAAAAAGTATAAGAAAGTACGAATTCAGTCCGGTTAAAATTTGATCAGATGGTGTACAATATAGCCATATCACGAAAATCGGATAATCGTTAGGATTGGCTCAGAAGAAAATTAGTTGAAGGCGATAATAACAGTTTTCATTAATATATATAAAAGCATAGTTTCTTGTCAGTCCGGGTCAAATTTGATCAGATGTTATATTATATATCTAAATAAGTATTTAAAGTGATTCGTTATGAATTTCACTCAAAAAGTTATTAAAGGCTAGGAAAAAGTGGTTTTAGGACATTTAGGACAAATGCTTAAGTCAACTTATGCGGTTATTGATTGAAGCTATGCATATATATACATATTTACATATAAACTATGCATATAAATACAAGTTCAAATACAGATATATGTTTGGGTATATGTATGCGATGGCAAGGCTTATAATATTTGTCGCACATGCAACAAGATGCTGCTGCAGCAACTGCCGACCGTGAGTGCCCTCGAGGTACATTGACTTGAAGATGATTGCTCTAAAATACGCCGCGAGAAAATCGCATTTTGATTTGTTTTCACATACTTCACAAACACACACACACACTTACATGCTTGTAAGCCTGCAAAGCATACACATACATACATACATATGTATATTTTGAATTATGTATTTAAAACGCATTTGCTTGTGTTTGCATGATTTGTTGTTTCGGTGTGCAATTTTCCAATTCAACGGCACAAGCACCTACTTGTTTATTTATTTGTTTATCAGTTGGTATTTTGATGATCCACGCAGAACTATAGACATACATATATACACGTAGCTGTATCAATTTGTTTTCGATTCCACATATGTGTGGGTATGTGGCTGTGTGTGTTTGCTGACGAGTATTTGTCGTGTCAACTGAATTGCTGAGATAATGATGTTTGCCATCGACGACAAATCGCTGCCGAACGCCAGCCCTTTTCCGTTTGCACCTTTCGCGTTTCCCGTTTCCCTTTTTGCTCACACTGCTGCGGAATGCATGCGCCCAAATGTTATTTGTGGCTCTCTGTGTATGTGTATGCATCCTTACCCATCGCTCTGTCCATTCTGATTGCTTATCTCACAATACCGTGTACACGTTTCCGCATTGCACGCGCTCCAAATTAGTTACCTGCATAAGTGCACACTCCCACATTCATACATTCATATATATGTGTGTGGGTGTGCATATAAATGTTACTGCGTGTGTATGCGTCTGTTTAGGCACTTAAAGTATCAATAGTATTTGCTGTGTTGTAGCAATTTACTATATTTAAATACAGTTATTTGCGTCCATTAACATTATTTGCTGTATTTTAATTAATTCATACTGTTATCGGCGTTGTTGTTATCATGCATGTCGAGTGAAGTGCGGGTACAACCCGCTGCTATTGATTGTATTGGCATTCTAGCAAAAACAATTGGCGATTATTACACTGTGCTGCCGTGGTCTCGTTTTTCTCTTTTAATATGAATATTATCTCTTATTATGAAATTATCATAATGTGGTATAACTCTTTAAGCATTTAAGTTATCAAACTCTCCTTAAGTATAGGAACTCTCAAGCGTGTTCAAATTGAAGGTGTTAACACTCACCTTCAGAATTGATTTATATACATACATATAGGCTATCCACACTCCAAGAAAGTGCTGAAGGGCTCACCTATCCGCTTACATTTTTTATGTTAGGCGTGACCTGTAGTTTACTTGTCAGCCGACCGTCACTGGTTTTGCTAAAAAGAGATACCAAGCATCTCACGATTTCCGGTCTTAGACCAAGTATCCTAAGCTAAGGAGCTAAAAGTGAGAAGGCGAATAATGCTTCCCCAGGGTTGTGCGTTGGGTTTGGGACCCGCCACGTAAAAAAAAAACACTTCCAATGAAACTATCAAAACAGCATCGGATCAGAGATCTCTTTTTGATGAAGACCCCTGCAAGCATGTTAAGGATTACGATTTAAGGACATACATCTGGAATGTTCGGTTCCTAATTTTCAAGGTGCCGCTTCCAAGCCGGTTAATGTCCTCGTAAAGGTTGACATCAGTGAGGGATTCGTGGTGGGAGAGAGACTCCGTCGCCGTGACCTGACATTCACCCCGAAGCATGAAGGACGATGTGACCAAAGATATCTTCCATGAAGATAGCTTGGAGCGCACTCATAAAATTATGGAGAAAACACATCTCTAGCCTGCTGAATGGCAGTGAAGGCACAACACCTGGATATGGTGAACCCTATTCTCCAATCGATGACGAAGGAGCAGACGTTCCATTTCCTGACCAAGAAGAAGTTCGCTTAGCAACTAACCATCTGAAGAACAACAAAGCGGAGGAGGCCGATGAATTGCCAGCCGAGCCATTCAAACACAGCCGCGGAGCCAACACGTGATTCATCGGACTGAGTAGGCAATTAAGAAGTAAAGTTCTCTCTCGACGAGCAAATATCAAAGCAGATTAAGAGGAAAAAAGACAAGCATATACGAAACACTACAGATTAATACATTTGGCACAGATGACACTAACAGTCATACCGACCTACAATAAAAATTAGAATTTGACGCATTAGTTTTCTTTCGAAACTTAAATTAGACAGTCAGATTATTTTTTGCTCACAACAGTGAATATCTTAAAAATAACAATTTTTGGACTAAAAATTTTGAATGCAAAAAATGTTTGAAAATAAAAGAGAACCCCTCCTTTATTTAAATGAACACGAAAGACTTAAGCAACAAACCAAAAATACCAAATTTTCTTAATTAATTTATCGCCCATCAAAACAGTATGTGCCAATTGCCTACGTGCACAGTGTTTCATTATGCACTTGAAAATATTATAAAAATAAAATATCTAACTTAACTAATAGCTTTTGAAGTGCCTCACAGGTACTCGTAACTCCCTAAAGATACGTGGAAATGTATATGTACGTGTACATGCACACCTCTGCGCAAATTGTTTATCATTTAAAACTAATCTTATTGATATGCCAACGAGCGCTACAAATGCTTAAAAATAAATCATGCAATAAATAATATGAGCTAATGAAATTAATTTCGCATTTTAACAGAAGCAAACACATAAGCGAGTACTTTGTATGAAAGTAAACACATCTGGAAGAGAGTACAGTCAAGAGCGAGATATCTTTCGGTGCATTCCATTTCAGTTTGTAACGGAAAAATAGCGTTACGCCGCGTGACTATTTCGATTTTCTTGAAACTAGTGTCTAGTGATCTTGAAAATTTTCGTTATGTTTTATTAGTTTACTTTCGAGAAAATTTTTATTTATTTATTGTTATTAGTTTAAGGAATTTTATTAATGAAATTTAAAATGAGAGCCAATTGGGTGTGTACTTTTCAGGTTATAGTATAAAACTCTCTTTGATTACAGATTATTTTCGCTTGTACAACTGATCGTGTATACGCGATAGAGAGCTTTTAACAGGCCATCAATAATTATAAAGTAATAACGGAAATACCATAACAATCAGTACAACTTTATAGAGTCAGAGTTCTGAGTTGAAGTGCTTAAAGCTAGGGAATACCCGATTCAGAATTTATTGGATGGGATCAGCATATAGCCAACGAGTTATTAGCTGGTGCGTAGACGGAAATCTACAAGTTCGGCGGCAAGTTGAGCTGATTGCCAGCTGCTGAGTAGACACTTGAGCTGAATTATCACAAAATCAGTTAGGCAAAGATAATATATAGGAAAACGCAATTATTCTAGAATCTAGATTAAGACATATTCGCTGAGCGGTTGTGGTATCAGAAGTAAAAAATAATCTGATAATCTGGTGTTCATTCACGAAGATTGAACCATTTGTTTATAATCAAAGTACCTCAACAAAGTTGCTGTTAATTTGATTAGGAATGTTTGGGAGTTTTTTGCATTTCTATTAAAAGAAATGGTTTCGAGGAGATAAGGATCTTATTATTTATGTTGTTATTATTAGGTTATCAAAAAAGTCTTTCGGTATTTTTATTGAATTTTCAATTGTTCACAACATTTTTTTTTGATGACTCATGCCTAGCTCTTGACCGATGCTACGGCTGCTACTATGTCTCTTTCGACCAATTCAGCGATTTTATTGCAATTTTCGACGACAGGCCTTCCGGAGCGTGGCGCATCTACGCCCACCTCTACACCAGAGCGAAAACGTTGAAACCATTGTTGTGCAGTGGAAATGGAAACTGTATCGGGTCCATAAACTGCACAAATTTTATTGGCGGCTTGAGATGCATTTTTGCCTTTATGGTAGTAGTACTGTAAAATATGCCGTATTTTCTCTTTATTTTGCTCCATGTTCGCGACGCTATAACTAACGAACGACTTAAAAGAAACAACAATCAATCAAACACGTGTTAGCGCGTGAAATGAGGTTTCCGAAAAGGTATAGCATGACCCGATGCGACGAATAAAGCTAGAATTACGCGTTCTCAGCGCCAGCTAGCGAAAATACCGCAAGACTTTTTTGACAAACATATATTATTCTCTTGAAATAGAACAGAAGATCGTATTAACTCCCATTAGCATCAAGAGTTTAGGTTAGGTTAGAATGTAGATCCCAAGAAGAATCTCATTTGAACACCTCCGAACGCCGGTGCGTTGTGGTATTATTGAATCTTAGTAAGACTCTTACATTTCGACAAAGCGCTTTAAGCCTGTCACAAATTTGTTGAGACGGCTAGTATCAGTTTCGGCTATGTCTTCTGATTCCCTGAAGGTAAGATTACCAAGATATTTCAAACTATGTCTTGCAAAGATTGGACAATGGAGGAGAAAGTGCCTGGATGTTTCTACCTCACTCTCCTCCAAGCCACTTTGACAACTAGCGTCCGACAAGATTTTAAGACTTACCGCATGAATGATTACTAGGCAGTGTCTAGTAAGAGCTCCTACAGAATGATTTTGCTCAGACAAGTGGTTCAGTTGATCTCCTGTGTTCTATTCTAGCTCAGAAGGACCTCGAAGTCGTACAGGAACTTTAAATCGATCAGCACCTGTCAACTCGATCTCATTCTGATGTGCGGAGAAAGAGCCTCGGGGAAAGAGTCCCTATGGCTAGTTCATTGATTTTGCGATTGTCAGCGATTCCGCTGTGAGGAGGCACGAACGAGCCTGATGACAACGTAGCTTGGCCGGTTTTGAACGCAGACTTAAATAGTTCATCGCAAGTATTGCCACTCTACTGTTGGAGTGAATGCCACCGCCCTGAAAGAGGCTGCAGTCGCCACGTATGGCTGAAAACTCTACAGTGATCCAGTAACCTATAGCTAATATGGACGAAGAGTTTTCTCTAGCAATACTCTCTCGACAATATTTGGCCTCCATGAAAGCTTTCTATTAATGAACAGCCCTAGGTATTTCACATTATCAACAAGTTGAAGACCAGAGTCCCCGAAAAGGTATATAGGTACGTTAGGGATCTTATACCTGCTAGTAAATAAAAACATTTTATCATTGCGTGTTTTGACGGCTAAGTCGCTTCTATTCGCCCAGTTGGATATCACGCTGAAGTGAAGAAAAAACCGAATATGTATATGGGCGTGGTTGTGGTCCGATTGTATATTGTGGGCATGACTGCAAAACGTTTTATCAAGGCATCAAAATGCTCTTTTAAACTATCGCTTGAAAAAGCAGGCGCTCGGATTAACAGACTGTTTGTCGGAAATCAACTCGATTTTGAAGCCTTCTAGTAATTGCATATAAGGTTGATCAAAACTTTCATAAAATGTGGATGTTGTCTACATTTAAGCTCATTGTTATTCCTTTTCACTGTTTAGCGCCAATTGGAGATTCCAAGTGTAGTCAGCACCTGCTCTACCTGATATCTCCAACGGTCTTCCGCTTCCCCTACTTCCCTGGTCGGGTAGTGCGTCGATTAGTTTCAGAGCTGGAGTGTTTTCAGCCATTCGGACAACTTGGCCTAGGCAGCGTAGTCGCTGCTTGTTTGTTGACAGGAGATGTTTTTTATTGCTCTTATTCATAACCAGACCCATTTGCTTCGCTTCGTAAGCTATGTATATAAAGCTGAATTGACTGCTCTCTTGATTCACAGAAATTAGACCGCCACTCTGATTCTTAATCCCTCTAGCCCCAGCTCTAGTTCGACATCGTGCATTGTTCTGTGCAGTTCTATCTGTTTATCTAATATTTAGCTAAGTAATAATCCCTTTTTGGCAAAAATTGCTTTCGCCTGTTATCCTGCCATCTTCGCTCGACCGACAAGTGTGAGTTATTATTGTTCACTTAGCGAGAGAATTAGCACGCTAATAAATAGCACCCCTCCTTCACTACAACGCTCGTTGCAGCAGGTTTCAATGCAAATCGGCAGAAGGGTGTTAACTTATTTGCACCATTGCGTTCGGTGTTTAGCGTTCAGCAATCACGTAGTTTAGTTCTATTTACATTTAACCACATCCCTGCATGTAACGGGTGTATTCCAGTCATTATGCATATATATGTGTGTACATGTGTGTGCGTAGTTGCAGGCACTTTTTTGCCTTTTGTCAACATTCTTCCTGCAGCATTTCCGTTAGAGGGAGGATGTTTGTTGGTTTTTGCTGCATTGTTGTTATTGTTGCTGGTGTTTGTCTTTTAATTGTTTGCATTCTATTTTGCTAATGAAAATTAATATAAATTACTCGAACATATGTGGAAATTTATTTGTTTCGTTTTTATGTTTGGGTTCGGTGATTTCCGCACGATTTTATGCTTCATCGAAGTTTGAACTTTTCATTTAATAATTTTTATTGGAAATTAGGTTCAGGCTATTGATTTCATAGTTCAGTGATTAATTGGTCTATCAACTTTTAGACCTGACATATTTCCACCTAAATGAGTATGTAAAGGTCGCCTGTATTCGCTCAATATTATTTTATATCCGCTTTCAACAGTATAAGACATTATCGACCCATTTTTATGCCCTGAACAGGGTATATTAAGTTTATAACATCCAGAAGGAAGCGTCGGATACCCTATAAAGTATATAAATAAATGATCAGTATGTTGAGCTGAGTCGATTTAGCCATGTCCATCTCACTGTCCGTCTGTCTGTATATATACGAACTAGTCCCTCAGTTTTTAAGATATCTTTTTGAAATTTTGCAAACGTAATTTTCTCTTCAAGAAGCTGCACATTTGTCGGAATTGCCGATACCGGACCTTTATAACATGTAGTTTCCATACAAACTGAACGATCGGAATCGAGTTCTTGTATGGAAAACTTTCATATTTGACAACGCACCTTCACAAAAGTTGACACAGATTATTTTCTAGGGCAACAATATAATCTCCGCAGAAATTGTTCAGATCGGCTTGCTATAGCATATAGATGCCATATAAACTGAACGATCGGAAAAAAGTGCTTGTATGGAAAACTTTTGTATTTGACAAGATATACTCACAAAATTTGGTATAGAATATTTTCTAAGGCAACAATGTAAGCTCCGAAGAAATTGTTCAGATCGGCTTGCTATAGCATATAGATGCCATATAAACTGAACGATCGGAAAAAAGTGCTTGTATGGAAAACTTTCGCATTTGACAAGATATATTCACAAAATTTGGTATAGAATATTTTCTAAGGCAACAATGTAAGCTCCGAAGAAATTGTTCAGATCGGTTAACTATGGAATAAAGCTGCCATACAAATTGAACACATAGTTACTAACAGAAATGCGCCTGTGTAGGGTATTTAGCTTTTGTGCAATCGAAGTTAACGTTTTTTCTTGTTTATAGTGAATGCATTTTTGATTTGTAGATATCGCCGATATCGTAAAAGATGTCATACAAATAAGTTGGTTCAAATCAGGAGCAATGGGGAAATTTTTTATTTTACAAATTTTTCAATAATTCCGATAATGTCCAAACATGTAATATAGGTATGTACATCGGATCACAATAATATATAGTACCATGCAATCCATCCTATCAAAATCGGGATATAAATCTACATCATGAAACAACTCGAACTTGAATGAACTCGATTTGAAGTTTGTTTTTATCAAAAAACTTACATAAAAAGTACCTGCCAAATCTATTCCGTTGAATGCGATTAGGTGGTCGATTCCGTTTCCAGATTTAGGTAAGCAAATAGTTGCTATAACGAATGCATATACAGGTATGAAGGTTATTTGGTATAGCAGAGCCTTATATGTATTCTTGTTTTTGCCTGAAGAAGCCGTAAGTTCTTTCCAATTATCGAATGAAAATGTTATTACCTCACAAAAATTATTAGAAATTTAATACCAAATTCCATTTAGAACAGCACGTAGACAAAATAATCCAATAATATCGAAATGAATGCTAAGTGGAGATATTTTTAAGCTGTTATCCAGCTTTTGTACGTGGTCTGCGAGAGCTTGGAAGTGCTTCCAACCAAATCCAACAACTTAATTGTGTGTTTACGTATCCATTTGGGAAGATCAGGCGAATCACTGTATTCTGCTGGACGTCTGAACTTCATTTCTCTTTTTGTTTTTTGGAAAAATTTGGACAATTTATAAGCATATTTGCTTACAAAGGCGTACATATGTGCAGGCACACACCTGTCTCTTATACACATCTAGATGTGTATAAGAGACAGCATTTGGGAAGATCAGGCGAATCACTGTATTCTGCTGGACGTCTGAACTTCATTTCTCTTTTTGTTTTTTGGAAAAATTTGGACAATTTATAAGCATATTTGCTTACAAAGGCGTACATATGTGCAGGCACACACACACAAACACACGCATATGAAATGGACCAAACGGTATTGTGTTGTTTTAGATTGTTTGCTGTTGCACAACATTACAACAACATAACCAGAATAAAAGAGAAAAACACACTCACTAAGCAAACGTAATCAGGCAGCGCCGACGAAAGCTGGAGCAACACAGCACATTAGGTGGAGGGAGAGGGAGACCAGGCGGAAACGCGAGCACTGGACCAGCAGCAAACATATCCACAGTACTTAAATTCGTCTTTCGTTCGGTAAATGTTGGCTAAATGCACGTGAATGAATAAATAAATACTAATATTATATAAATGCATGCAACTAACTGAGAATGTATGTGTCTGGCTTTGTATGGCATATATGTTGATGTGGCATATAGTTGAGTTCTCATTTTGTCTACGATGATTTAATAAAAATGAATTCAGGCTGGACACAAATAATGTGCGGGAAACACACAAAATAAACATACAAACAAAGCACGGAAAATTAGAACTTCCAAATAAAACACACTTCAGCACGTTCGAATAACGGTTGAATGCAGTCTAATATTCTAAAACTCATCTTTTCAGTTATACTTTAAAGATTCTTATTTATGTACATCAAATGTATGTATGTATGTGCTTTAAGTGCGCAAAGAATATTTAGTAGATGAGGAAAAAAAAAAAAACCTTTTACCTCATACCTAGTATAACAGAAATCACGCTTTGGACTCTGGAGGATTTTAAAAATAGTTAATTAAAATCATGTAGCTTTTCTTTGTAGTTAAAACTTGCTACAAAATGGACGAGTTTCGTGCTACAATTTCTAAAAATTATTCTCCATAACTCCATTTTAAGTTT
Source organism: Bactrocera latifrons (assembly GCF_001853355.1). Classification (NCBI taxonomy): domain Eukaryota; kingdom Metazoa; phylum Arthropoda; class Insecta; order Diptera; family Tephritidae; genus Bactrocera; species Bactrocera latifrons. The sequence goes on along the minus strand of NW_017535630.1, from coordinate 840,444 downwards.
AGCTATTCTGTCAGATTTGGGAAAGGTTACATGCGTTTTGTCGATATCCAAGGTTCATTCGAACATTCCTTCGCAAGGCCTGAATCGTAGCTGGATTTTCCGCTTTAGACTTTACATATCCCCACAGGAAAAATTCTAACGATGTGATATCACACGTCTTGTTAAAACCAAAATTCCCCGAGATTGCGAGGTTCAATTTCAGGTATCAAATAGTCGCTTATCATGGCGCGATAACGGTCGCTATTAACGGTTACGTTCTCACCTTGATCATTTTTAAAAAATTTTGAACCATCGGCCCACAAACCACACCAAACGTCGTGTTTTCTGGATGAAATTGCAGTTCTTGAAAGAACAATATTTGGCTCGAAAACGTCGGAACGAGTACATAGAGCGAAGCGATGTCGCTTGGGGCGGAGAAGGAGCGGTTTCAATTCTTGCATAATCTTTATTTGTAAGCTTTTAATTTAAGGTATCGACGCAAAATGCGCCATGTCGTTCTATACGTCAGTCCGTGTTACCCCTAACGGTGCCGAATCGACTTTGCAAGGTCTTCGTGTACCTTCTCAGCTACGGCTGTTATACTTTTTACGGTACGTACTGGACGTGGTCGAATATTATCCAATAGTGAGTGCTGGGCCTCAAGATGGGTGATGGTGTTCCGAATAGTGCGCTCAGTCGGCTGATTATGAACTGAATAAAAATAATATAACAGCTTAACACAAATAACACGTGATGTATTAAAAAAATGCTATTGAAAAAATATACCTTTACTTCTTCCATCCGTTATAAAGTTAAGAAGTGAATAATAAATATTTGAAGTTCGGTTTGGTAAGTGATTGAGAGGATAACACCGCTTACAGAGCTATATAGGATTTCTTAGATTTTAATCCTGACTGAGTAACGGCTTTTTGTACGGTTTGACTATGATTTACCTAAAAAACCAGCGTTCTGTTGGGACCATGATTCAAAAAATTGGGTGAATGCTAAATGACTAAATAATTGGGGTCATTTACTAATATTTGCCTTTCTTAGATAACACTCGATACGAAATAAACATCGTCTTCGCAGCTAATGTTACAAAAACAATTTTGCATATTAGAATAGAATTCTTCGACGTTTCTAACCATAAGCTTTAGCTATATAACATTTTTCTAAGAAAAAAAATTATCGCAGTAAAGCACACAATTGGATTGATTTATAATTGTTTTATCTTCAGACGATATCTTAAGGACTTTATTTGTTAAAAAATTCAAATTTGATCAAACAGCCAAGCAATATTTGCAAGTGCTTTTTCCATCTAGAGGAATATTTCGCAGCTTACATACATCAAATTCAAATTCTTTGCAGTAAACTGTAAATAGTTAACGGATTTTTTTATGGTTCCTTTCTTGTCAGCAACCAGTCGAATCCACAGTTCACATTTACAAATTTATACATTCTATATATTTTTCAAAAATCTTATACGAATACCACAAGCCTACATTTACATATACTTCTTCAGTAGAATTTGATATACAAGTAAGTCACACCAACAACTACAAGCGCAACAACGCCATTTCATCTCCACTTGGTGCCCACCTACACGAACCAGTTTATTAAATTACCGCATACTCCACCTACTTACACACATACATAGATACACACATATACGTGCGTACAAATGAGAAGGTAATCATTGTGAAATGAGTAAAGCAATTTTAAGTGCGCACAGATACAAATTTAATTTCACTTAATCGTGCATTAAATCCCCACAGCCATTTTATTGATTGGCTTTATCGATTTGTAACGATTTGTTTCCGATTCGCTTGGTTTTATTATTCTGCTAAGCGGGAAGTAAATGCCTCATTACTATACTTTGTTACCGTGTGTATGTGTGTGTGTGTGTGTGTGTGTATAATCATAAAAGAAAACCAACTACAAGTATAGTATACTCTGAAGCCTTTCTTGTTAGCTGTTCACAAGATTCCAAGATTCCTGATATACTTGTATATATATATATATAATATGGCAGGCAGGAGCATAGTTTAGGTGTGAGAAAAAACTTTTACATATTCCTCTTAACATAAAAAATGATTAGATATGAGGTAAAAATAGCGAACGGCAGGTAACAATCTTGCATTTTTGGCATTTGCTTTCTTTTACTTTATCTACTTATGGAGTGCAGTAAGCAGCTGCCGCGCCTTCCAAGCAAAAGTGACTGTCATAAAGCAGTAGATCTACCTCTCCGAATTGCAGCCTCCATCAGAGTGGTGACTATCCACTCCGACAGTAAAGCAGCGATATAAGTTTTCAGTTCGCTGACTGCGCACGCAAAACTGGTGTAAGAATCCCCAGACTCCTTACTTTTAGCATCGAACTATTTTACGATTAGACCGGCTTGGGTGCCTAGCCACATGGTATTGTTGGAAACTGTAAGGCCGATGAACTAGTATTGGTGCAGCAGCCTTAATAACTGCGAAATGGGAACGAGTAGTTGCTCCGTTGGCTTCTTGTGGTTCACTACTGTTGGACCGCAGACTCAACTGGTCAACTAACAGCGACTGTGCAGTCGCAAAGTCCTTTTGATCTAGGGTAAATCGTAAGTGATCTATGGAACTCTTTGCTCTCAGTTTGGTCCATTTCTCAATGGTTGTAGGAGTTCCAATTGAACACTGACCACTCGCGATACATGATTTAAAATTGCTATTAAAATTGATAATGCTTTAAAAAAATCAGCTGCATAAGCGGTTTGGAAGAAGATGTGAGATTATCATATTTACATTTGCTTCTGGAATGTCCCGCTTTTGCCAGACCTAGTAAATTAAAAAAAAGCGTACATGGCCAATAAAATTAGGAAAAATTCAAATTCTCTCAAATTCTCTTCCTCCTTCAGGTAGTTAGTCAAAACCTAATATCGGTCATGCTTCTTTATTATCAGATCTCTTTTGAAGCCTAGTCATAGTCAAATGGCTGAAAACTTGAAAGATGATAATCTTACCCCCGACTACATCGGATTGCGAATGTGGCCTATAAAACTTCGGCAGCCTTTTCCAAAACCCTTTTCCTTTGTCAGGCAAATAACCATTCGCTCCAACAGCGGAGCGGTAATACTAACGTTGTATTCGGAAATTGTGTGCTCCACGCGACCGACAGGTAGAGTGTGTACTCACTATGGATCATGCTACTTTATTATCAGATCACTCTGGAACCTGTGCACAATCGAATTGCAGGAAACTACAAAGCCGATGATCTTAGAAGAAAGGGAAACCGTGCACCGACTACATGGGATTGTGAACGAGTTCGATATTTGTTGTCAACTTGCGTTCTAGCGCTGGAGCTCTATACATCGGGTCAGCTTACAAGGCTTCAGTCAACAACTAGCACCTCTGCGACTACGTGGTTCTTCTGGCTTAATGCAGAATGCAGAAGATCCACTCTACTACTTACTCTGAGCAAGTTTCAAATTACAGGAGTTCTTACTGTCAATTGTATAACAGGCGTTGAGTTCATGCCGTGAAGTTGAGAATTTTGTCGGACGCAACTATCAAAGTTGTATGGAGACCGACGAGATGGAATACAAGCAATCACCTTCATAATTTTGAAAATTTTTTGCTACCATTCCTAACTTGGTCGAAAATAAGCTCCTAAAACCAACGAAAATTATTCCGCCTTTCTACCTCGAAAATATCAAATATAGGAATTGCATTAAAGACACATTTCATCCTCAAATAGCCAATATAGTAATTATCAAGAATTTGTTGCACAATAAATACAATGATTTCTAATGATTTTGATGCCACAACAGCGCTGCGCTTGTCGGCTGCTTCAACATAGACGACGAAGTGGTGTATGTTTGTCACGCTATGCCGAACTAATGATGACGACGAGGAGCCTAATGACAGCAATAAAGCGCACACTAGATAAACGCTAGCGTTCGAAGAGCGCGCAGAAAATTGGAACTTATAGCGGCAGCCAGCGAAGAAGCTTGCTTCCACCAAAACTCACAGCGCGAACTCACCAGTTGCGGCTACACTCCATGATGATGGTAATTATCCCTCGTTTTTCCAACAATTTCGACAATTTGCAATGCGTTACACCAAAAAAAAAAAAACAAACAGAACAAAAATAATCCGAGCGCGTAGTAAAGGTTACAGCTCAACCCCTTGTCACTTACTCCATTGTGATGGCAGATGCTAAGCCATGGCGGTGTATGCAGCGTATCGCCACTGCTAGAAGCAGCCACGCCCACCAGCATATCAGTCGACATTTATAGCGCCGCAGCGAACACGCCCAACGGACAGACAGCTCTCGCTCATGCAACACAATCAGGGGAGCAGAGTGAGATAGCTGCTGCTGTAGGTCTCCATCTTTGAAAAGGCAATCGGAAATACTGTGACGCTATGTCGGCGTTATGTGTGCGCGTGTGCGTTTGTTGCTGGCGGAGAGCCGACTGTGAGCGAGTTAGTGCAAAGAGAGCGCTCTTGTGTGACCACCGTTGTATTGCTTTTGGTTTGGCGGCGCGTTGACTCAATTGCGGTTGCTTAACAGCGAGCAGCCGAGTTGATTACGTCCAATTATCGCAACGAGGTATATGACTCGCGGGCGATGCACGCTGTCGCACAGTTGGTAATGTACGCTCGCCACGGTTAAACGTTAAAATGGTCTTAAACACGCCGATAAACGAACTTTAATGGCATACTGTTTACAGATACAAAGTGAATTACGGAAAGTAATCCAAGTAATTGCTCGTTTACTTTGTTAATTGACACAAACAAAAAAAAAAAATAATAATAATAAGAAAATAAAACAGTTATATTACAAAGAGAGAAACGCTCTTGAAAGTGTAAAGTATTTTTTAAGTTTTTGTGAGTTGAAAAAGTGATTTAAAAAAGTTAAAAAAAAAAAACACATTTGAAAAAATTTCGAAAAATGTCCACCGCTCAAGTGTCGCAACCGCCCACGTTGCAGGCGCAGCAACATCAACAGCAGCAACAGCAACAACAGCAAATCTCACACTTTCTCAATCACATTGCCGCCGCACAACAACAGCAGCAACAACAGCAACAAACCGCCTCGCCACAACGCAGTGATTATCAAACTGACAACAACACCAGCTCCACGTTATCACCGCGCTCACCCGCACATTCCAGTCCCACACACTCATCACACTCTCCACGCTCCGCCACAAATTCACCGCCAAACGGTGCTTACGCGAGCGATACAAGTCCTCAACCGGACGGCAGTCATCACGCCGTCTTACACCTGCCGCCCACCAGTAACACTGGCTTGCCACTAATTGTTACACCAATGCCCGCGCTGCCGCACTTGCCGCCCATGACAGCCACAACGGTGGCGAATAGTTTGCGCGATCAACGCATCTTCCCGGCATTGGCAACACCGTCCGCGCCACAGCAGCCTACCCTGGCCGCACCACGTCTCTACGATACGTTTGCGCCCGGTGCGCTACCCGTCGGTCATGCCGCTTTGGTGAACGGCTGCTATCCGATGCCGCGCTTACCGCTGAGTAATGTTATGTTGGCACAACAAAACGTCGCTTCCGCTTCACCGCCTGTTACAACGTCGGCGACGACACAGAGTCAGCCGAAGAAGTCATTCTGCATTGACGCACTGCTGGCTAAGACACAGAGTAGTGATGAGGTAGTGGAGCGTGGTGCGGAGAAGCCACTGACCGAAGATCGTTTGGCGGCGTTCCATTATGCGCGCGATAATATCGAATTGAATCAAGCGATTGCCGCCGGCATAAGCGAGCAGGAGGCGCTGCAGCGGATACGTGAGTCGCGCGAGTACGGTACGCCGAGTCCCGATGGCATGTCGAGGTGAGTGCAAAGTTCGCTGTTTTAGGGTTATGATGTTGTAGAACTGCTTTTATTGCCAAAATTCGATGGAAAGGTGAATAGGAGAAGTGAATGATTTGATTTATAATTTTCTAGCAAGGAAAGAGTTGGCCTGGTGGATTCATAGATGCAAGAATCGACGCAGGTCTAAAAAAATAAGCTATTACATAATATACTTATAAGTAGTGAGCGCTTAATTAACCTTCTATTATTATTCGAATCGTTTGGTGGGTCAATTATTCATCTCAAACAAAATTAAAATCCAACCTCTACACAATTTAAACTTTATATTTCTATATTTGAAAGAATAGTGGGTTCCAGAGTTATGTGTGCATGTTAGTGAGATTCAAAAACCAATGTGAATTTAGTCGGGTACTAGAGACTCGTATATAATTTTTAAGAATATTTTGAGCTCAACCCTGATACCTGTTTTTTTACGTACGTTTTACGGCTCCCAAACGCAGCGCACAACCCTGGGGAGGGATTTTAGGTCGCCTTCAAATCTGATGTTTTTTGGCTAGATCTAGCTCTAAGACCGGAAGTTGTAAGCTGTTTGGGCCATATGTTAATAATCGTTTCTACACATGGCTCTATCCTCCATCTTTATTTGATTATATCAGATATTGAGGTTTATGACACCACCTAGAAGGCAACATCGGAGACCTGTGAGATGTATATGCTCAGCCTGTCGAGCTTAGTCGATTTAACCATTTCCGCCTGTCTGTGCCTAAGTCTGTATATATGCAAAATAGTTTCTCAATTTTTGAGATATTCAACTAAAGCTTTCAACACATACTTTAACCACCCACCCATGGTTCGATACCACTACCGATCAAAGTCTAGTTATTGTATGGAAACTTTTTATTTGTGAAAGGCTTTGATGCAAACAAAAAACTTTTTCTTTTTGCTTGTAATTTTTGCTTGCAGGAATTATATTAAAAGGAAATGAAATCAGTAAATAAATTCCTCGACTGTGAATTTTTTCTTAGATGGATGAAGTGATTTTTTTTTTTGAACGTTTGTCTTATATATGGAAAAAAAAAATCCTTCGACAGGTCGATAATTTTAAGCTTTTCCAGAAATGATTTTGTCTTTGCCCCAATGCACCCACTATTGGTGCAAAAACATGGAATATTTTCGTTTTTTTTCTTTCTTAGTATAAGATTTTTTTTAATTTTCTGTTATTGGGTGCTTAAGTACAGCTTGGTGCCTTAAACATAACATATATATTCTACAGCCAAGAAGCAATACCATTTTTTAGCATTAGACCAAGGCTCAAGCAGGAAACCTAATATCTTTCCATAATGTTAAGCGTTTTTGGCCAAAGAAGTTTCGGGGATTGTTTTCTTGCAATCGAAAACCCAAAAATCTCACCTCAAATTAATTTAATACCTAAATCCGAAACAAACGATATAGTCCGTAAGATTCGTTGAATGAACTATGTACTATGTATAACTTTACTAGTACTTTAACGATTGCTTAAGCAGATTACAAAGAAGATGATCATATCGATGTGGACATACATATATGTATATTTTTCTCTGACTTAGTCCAAAAATGTAAATGTCCGGAATTATAAATTCTTCAACGTGTACACCAACTGCGCAAGCTTAAAAAATAATCCGTTCTTAAATTCAGCGAGTCGTGATCGGACCGGAACTATATTAGTGTTTAGTCAAGCAGTGTTAACTCAGCAGAATCTCTTAAATTTTATCTAGACTGAGAGAAAAAAAAATCACCTATTTTAACACAAATCTTTAATTTCGCTTACGGAATAGGCTACAAAGGTACAATGTTACAGGGAGTCATATCTGGCAAAAACGGTGGCTGAGCACTGACCATGATCCATGGGGCCCCCGATGCTCGATTGTTTCCCTGCTGCCTTGCACTAGATATTTCCTGTAATCTTCCCAATCTGACAGGTCAGCCCATTCTGCGGACGTTCTCTTTTATCGAGTGCCAATAGGAGTTTTGTGTACTTTTATTCTACCGCTTTGGACATGACTTGGGATGCCTTTGTGGCCTGGCATCCAGTCGAAGTGAAGTTGCTGAGTTCTGGCAACACTTTTCACTGATTCTGAAACATTTTCAATACTTCTGCAAAATTTCAAGCAAATTTAAAAAAACAAGTAAGAAAGGGCTAAGTTCGGGTGTCACCGAACATTTTATACTCTCGCATGATAAAGTGATAATCGATATTTCAGGCGTGGTTGTGAACCGATTTCACCCATATTTGGTACATGTCATCATGGTGTTAAGGAAATATTATGTACCGAATTTTATAGAAATCGGTTGAGTACTTCCTGAGATATGGTTTTTGGTCCATAAGTGGGCGAAACCACGCCCATTTTCAATTTTTAAAAAAAGCCTGGATGCAGCTTTCCTCTGCAATTTCTTCCGTAAAATAGAGTGTTTCTGACGTTTTTTGTTAGTCGGTTAACGCACTTTTAGTGATTTTCAACATAGCCTTTGTATGGGAGGTGGACGTGGTTATTATCCGATTTCTTCCATTTTTGAACTGTATATGGAAATGCCTAAATGAAACGACTCTATACAGTTTGGTTGACATAGCTTTAGTAGTTTTCGAGATATGTACAAAAAGTTAGTAGGGGGCGGGGCCACGCCCACTTTTCCAAAAAAATTACGTCCAAATATGCCCCTCCCTAGTGCGATCCTTTGTCCCAAATTTAATTTTAATATCTTTATTTACGACTTAGTTATGACATTTTATAGGTTTTCGGTTTCCGCCATTTTGTGGGCGTGATTTTTGTAGGCCGATTTTGCCCATCTTCGAACTTAACCTTCCTATGGTGCCAAGAAATACGTGTAACAAGCTTCATCATGATATCTCAATTTTTACTCAAGTTACAGCTTGCACGGACGTACGGACAGACAGACATCCGGATTTCAACTCTACTCGTCACCCTGATCACTTTGGTATATATAACCCTATATCTGACTCTTTTAGTTTTAGGACTTACAAACAACCGTTATGTGAACAAAACTATAATACTCTCTTTAGCAATTTTGTTGCGAGAGTATAAAAATTAATCTGATTCATTGCAACGCCATTTCCGGTGACCTCTTGGAAAAAAGATGCGCCCGCGTAGGCAGGATAACTCGTTACAGGATCATCTAAAGTTGAAATATGCGTGTTTTATTTAAAACCTTAACATAGAACTTGGATGTAGGAAAAAAATTAAAATTAAATTTTTGGCAGTCATTTTTACAAAAAAATAAAAAATGCAGTGAAAATTTCGCGACTTTTTTATAATTTCACATAGCCTAGCTAGCCTCGAGAGCACAAGTTCTCAAGTCTGAATCTCCGAAACTATTACTCGGATCAACTTGAAAATTTAGGACAATATTGTAGAGGTGTTTTAGATTTTAATAAGATAATAAGAAAATCGATATTTTGAAACCCGTAAACCCGTGTAACCTCTTGAAAATACTCACAGGCAAATGGACATACCTCGTGAAAACCAAAACATATTTACTTAGTACTAACTTTTTCCGGTCAATTTCAAGTATAATGTTTACTCATCATAATTTAATACTAGTTGAATGATTGATAAGATGTTTTAATTTTAAAGAACACTACATTAGCGGTTAATTGAAGATCATTAAACAAAAGTTATGCGAGTTATACTCGAAAAGTCATTTACAATAGATAACATAATGGAATTTTTCTACCGCCATTTAATAAGGAAACGAAAAGATAAAAATAATAGAAACTATAGACTTGTGTATAGTATAAATTACAAAATAAGATGCTTCAATCAACACTTCACAATTTTTTTATTAAAAATTGTTTATAAAACTATTACTGCTAATTACCAATATTTCAACTTGATATCGGCTATTAAATGCCAAGTGGGTTAATGGCTCAAATAACTGACATAACACTCGAGTGTCCGTCTGCTTATTGGCAGCGGCGAAAAATATTGACAAAACTAATTCAGCAATTGAAAATTGCTTTAACAACACTCACATTGGATAATAGCTTGTTATTTAACAGGCAATAAGCTTTCAACTAATTGTTACCTGTGCTATAAGTATAGTTTAAAAATAAGGTACTTATTTATAGCTAAAGTGTTATATACAAACTTTTATGTATAAATGCCGATATTAAGGTTGTGTTTACATTATATAATTGTTAATACATGTTTCTATATATGTTTTTGCATTTATACCCACATTAGGGCTCCCCCTAATACATACAATACGATTTTTTTTATAATTCTTAGTTCCAAATTCGGCGAAAGATATGTGCAATATTTACTGTTGTGATAAGAAATAACGCAAATTATCACTTTCGAAATCTTTTTGATGGATTTTTAGGATCACCCTAATAACAAGAATATATTAATTTACACTTTCCTTTGCTTTTATTGCTCAAATTTTTACGCCTTATTTAGTTGGGCGTTGGATAATGTCTTTTGGGACCACCCTAGTAATAATAAGTATGAAGGAAATTTTGATTTCTCATATTTTGACGCCGCATTTACTAGCTTTTATTCAATTTATTTTTGATGTCAATCATTTTAAGCTTCCGTAAAGTAGCGTGAGAAATCAGCTGTTTACTTTTCAGTTTAGATAATTGGTATGACGAAGTTGGACAGCGGTTGCTGATTATTGCAGAAGTATTACTAAAGTAAATAATAATCCTATTATTGAAAAAAATAAATAAATAAATAAAACTAATTTCGAGGTTACAACAGACCATATAAGTAAGGGTAGGTCTAGTAAAAGGAATTTAACAATTTTTGTACCAAATTGAAAGTTTTATTGACCACAATTGAGTGATCCGATATACATATATTACATATGCTCAGTTTAGTTCGATGCTTGCTGCCATTTTGAGTGTAATTTCATAACTCTCATAGAAACCCTCGTACCTATTGACAAAAAACTGGGTTAATCGATTTTCACAAGTTTCTCTCGAGACGATTTTTTCAACAACAAACCCATTCACCATAGACATGAAAAATTAGTTATCACTTGCTGCATTGTTAGATGTATGCAAAAGAGCCTCCAACCAATCACCCGTAGCTTTTGGCGAGACATTGCTGGAGTTTTGTTGATTCAATACAGTTCCACGTTCTAAACTTCTGGAGGACGAATTTATTTGATAGTATAAATCTGATTCAACAGATGTGGCATATGGGATCAGCTTATAGTAAATTATTCCCTACATATCCCACCAAACATATAGCAAAACTTTGCTGCAGGAGTAGTCTGGCTTGGCCACCGTTTGCGCCGGCTCACCGCGATTCGACCACGACCGTTTTCGATTCATGTTGTTTAAAGTGACTCACTTTTCATCAGAAATATTCATCCACTTCAGAAATTGATCGATTTCGTTGCGATTTGCAGTTGAAAATTCGGGCTTTAAAGGTTTTTTATTCGTTCACTCACCAGGTACTCATTCATCGAGCTTCATATTTTCAGCCAGCTGACTCGTGCTTTCACCTTTATTGAAGAAAAACTATAACATATCTTTGTTGGTGTTCATTTGTTCTCAAACAATGCTGGGTTAAGCAATCACAAAACTGTCTGAGAAGTCTTTTTACCTCTACGACTCTGTTTGCATATCTCTATGCGTTCAAACCAATTTTCGTTGACCGGTACTTCGTTTAGGTAGGAATTTCTGCTGTAGTGCGCTGAATGTTGTCTTCGAGCTTCACGAGGGTTGTTGACTAATAGGCGTACACCTTTGATTTAGCATGCACCTGGTGTAAATAATCTAGAGGCGTTAAGTCGACTTTGGCAGCCATTTGACTGTGTCATTTCCCGAAATTAATTAACGAGTGGCCAAACTTTGCACGCAATGTGTCCATGCTTACACTGGACACGAGAGGTGGCGCACTGTCTTCGTGGAAATAGAGGGATAGGAAAGGTCAGTTACCGTCGATAGAACCATGTTATATTTTTCACAGCAAATCTTTAGCAATAATTCCCATGAAATGCTCTTTAGGAAACTATTTTATTAAAACTTACATGCTTTTTAGCCATTATTTACATTTTTGCTTTTCTTCCAGATCTGAATCTCCCACATCTTCACACCGATCTAGTCCGCCCATTAGTCCTGGCTGTGAAGATCAGCACCATATAGGCATGCCAATGGATTTCCATGATGAATTTAAGAAGCCCATTCCACCGCATAGTCCAATTAGACCGCAAGACTTTCCGCTCTACGCCGGTGGCCATCCCTACCAATTGCTGGCACAAGGTGGCTCGGCATTCCATCGTCCACTGGATCCAACAGGCAAACCGATACCGGTTAGTACTTTTTTTAAGAAAAATATTTAAAGTAAATTTAAACAATTTCTTTAAAAAATATTTGTAAAAAAGAAAATCTTTAATACTCACTCATAATTATCCGAAAATATAGAAGTCAATATACCAAACGAATTTGCTGACGAACTCCCCTCTTTATCGTCCTCTCTCTTTGCAGTTATCCATGGGTCACACATTCATGCCTTCGCACCTTCAATTCGAATTTCTGGCTCGTGCCGGCATGCTGCACCATCGCATACCCGAACTGGCCGCCTATCCGCATCACGCCATACTGGGGAAGACACGTCGCCCACGCACCGCATTCACATCGCAACAGCTGCTCGAACTCGAAAAGCAATTCAAGCAAAACAAATATTTGTCCCGCCCGAAGCGTTTCGAAGTGGCCAGTGGCCTCATGCTCTCCGAGACGCAGGTGAAAATCTGGTTCCAAAATAGACGCATGAAGTGGAAACGCTCCAAGAAGGCACAACAGGAGGCGAAGGAACGCGCCAAACAACAACAACAACAGCAGCAACAACAACAACAACAGAGTGCAAACAACAGCAGTTAGTTGCTGACCGCGGCGATAAGTCTGCCAAAAGGCATACACGATCCGGTTCATTACGCCAAATATCCAGCTAACGGTACGCACGACAGCAGCACTGCCACCAGCCACCACCCGAGCACTGACTCCGGCATCAGTCACGCCGCTCGTAATTATAATTCTAGTCAAACACATGTGTCGGCCAACGAACTTGCAGCAATGTAGCAATGTCGTCGGCTAGTTGCGCGTTTTTGTTGTGCGGATAGCGTGTACCCATTTGTCGGGGAAGCTGTCATTGTTGCTTCCGTCTCCAATTGCATTGCTGCGGGACGTACAATGATGCTTGGCGTCGTTGCCCTTCTGTTTGCTTTGTAATTAGTCCGATTGCGCCGAGATGCGTCCGTGTGCGGGATACACGAGTGTGTGTATGTGAGAGGTGAGATGTGAGGACATACGCGCTAGTCTGATTAAGCTTAAAATTCAATGTTTTGGAAAAAAGCAAAAGTCAACTTGTATGTGTCGAATTCTGTTGATATCGTTCGGCGGCAGCACGAAGGGACTCTCGTTAACAACAGATTGCATTGTGTGATACGACAAATTATAGTATTTATTGAAGGAAGTTTGAGGTGTACTATTTTGTAAATAGCTAAGTGTATATGGTATTGTAAATGTAATTGTAATTATATAATTGTAGAGAATTTTACTATAAAACAACTTGAAATATAACACAAAAAATGTTCAATGAAGTTTTGGATTTCTTTCTGATCCGGATGAATTTGAAACCTTTTGTCTCAAGAGAGTTGAAAAAAATTCTTGAACAGGCGCACTCGTTAATTAAAGGGTGTACAAATGAATTATTCCTTATTGTGTTTAGTATAACTAAAAAAGAAATAAAGAGTGATTCATTTCAAGGTTTCCTATATTACCAAAAAAAAAAAAAAAAAAAATGCATCAACTTCAAGTTTCATCGGGAATGATTTTATCATTTGAACGAACACTCTTTGGCCTTTAGTTTTTGAAAATTTTGTTTTTGAAGTGTTGGCTGCGGCTACGTCTCAGATGGTCCATTCTTTGAGTCCAATTATCGACGGCACATTCGAGCACTTCGACTGGTAACTGGTGAATGACACGCGTAATGTACGTAATAGACTTACTTACCCTACCCTAAAAAGTCTATAAAATCAATCAAATATCACACGATTTTGGGGCCAATCGACCGGCCAAAAACGTGAAACTATCTCTTAATCGAATCAAATAGTCGGTTATCATGACGCGATACGGTCTTCATTGACGGTTACGTTCTCTCCGGCATCATTTTTGAAGAAATATAGACCGAAGATTCCATCGGAATACAAACCCCTTCAAACCGTTGTTCTTTCTGGATAAAATGGTTGCTCTTGAATCTCTTCGATTGCTTCTCGTTGCCGCAATTTCATTTCTTGGAGCGTTTCAAGAGCACTAAGAGCAGAGCGATGTCTCTTGGGAAAGTCGACCAGCTCATTCCATATGCCAGTCGGATATAGTATCATACCTAACTACCTGTGTGCATTCAAAGTTTTCAAAGAGATAATCACTGTGAAGCAGCAGGATCTGCAGTCGTAGAGGCGTAGAATTAACTAACTCAGATCTTGAAGCTGGATGGAGTTTAAAGTAATGGTCCGTAAACGAATCAACATAGCCTTCGTAGCACTAGTATGACGAAATACGCACTAATTTAGAACACGAAGTACAAAGCATTCCTTGGGGTAGAAGAGAACTTGGAGCATAATTTCTAGATCACATTTAGGTAACCTCTCTGCGGGACAGCACGGCCTTTTTTCATTGATAAGTTTGGAATTTTTTCTACTTCAAAATAGAAGCAGGGAATGCTATGCATATTTAAATTTGCTTCAATGCTCTGGTTTTTATTTTTTTAATGTTCACCTACTCAAAAGTCAATCGATTAAAGTCACATTGTCAATAAATTATAAAAAATTATGAATCTAGTAGGGACGATAGCCAGGCGTTTTGTGAAGTGAAAAAATTATATTTTGAGAAAAACGCTTTCAAAGTTCGACGTGAGCACTCCGAGCGCTCCGAACGTCGAGCGGTATTATTACTTTTGGATCTTTTTCGAAACCTTCCAATGGTAAAGTGAGTTTCTACATTAATTCTAAAGGGTATAAGGGAACCGAAAATGCAAAAAAAAAAATTGAAAAAAGATTACCCTACTGACCCATTAAACCATTTTTGCTTGCTGTCTGTACTCGGACTAATCTGAAATGATATATGGTATATAAAAATTTTACTCGAGATCAAAGTCAATCAAAGAACCCGAAAATGTTGTGGGTGCCTCACTGAAGTAGTAAAGCGATAGTTTTTAAACTTTGTTAGTTCTTTTGGGGGTTGTAGCAGTTATTGAGTTATTGTTTGGGTGACAAGGCATAAACCGGAACCGTGCTATTTCGACGGAGTCAGGCCATAGCGGGAGAAGTGTTAGGTTAGGTTAGTGTCATGCCGGAGTCGAACTTGGATAAGTAGTAGGAGGAGAACTTACTACAGTATCCAGATCGCAGTTGCGCAAGGCTCAATCTAGAATAACGGAGAAACTCGAGCTCTTCCTCTGCAATGGAAGTTAATTTAGCTCCAAGAATGCAATTCATTAGGAGCGAGTTAATGAAGGTGTTAATAGTTGCACTGTGAAAGACGTTCAATGGAGGTTTGAGGTTCATTGCGTCCGCTCTCTAGTCGGTAAATTGTGTTGTGTCGTCGATGAAATCAAGGAATGGTCTCTTGATGACTTCGCTCTAAGTAGATAACTGCAAGGATGAATTCCGCTACAAGAAGATTACTGCAAGGATGGATTCTACGGAAGCATCCTAGTAGAAACTGCTGAGAGAAAAGTATTTAGTGTTTCATAACCGGCAACATCCTGTTTTTGTACGGAGAGCAATGTTGTGATACTTTTGTAGCTTCTTTGTCTCCGACGCACTATATCCAGACCATCATTCTGGTGCTGAGTAATTTATGACGCGCAGGCCGCTACCTTGAATGTTGCCAACAACGTAAACCTGATTTTTCAGTCTATTAAATTCGTACTAGTAAACTGTTCGGCTGGTGACTCTATAAGATTTGGAAAATTGATGAGAGTTTTGAAACCACTTTTATCAGAGAACAGTTAAATAATTTTCGTATCAAGCGGTTGATTTTCAAATTGCATGAAATATATGTCTATTGTGAGAATTTTTTAATTATTTCTTTTCTACTAGTTTTCTAGGGTGTTCTGGTAAGATTATCAGAGTGATTTTCGGTTAAGGCCATACTAAAATTAGTATTCACTTCTTGGATGTAGCAGTTCACCATAAATGAATACTTACTAGACACACCTTTTCAAAATCTGGGCACACAACGAGCGCCAAAACTATTCATTCTAATCATTTCTCATAAATGTCGAAAACATCACAGTCATCATCAAACTCATCATCATTGTCATCATCAAGCTGATGAGTTGGACCGAAATTGTCATTGTTGTCACCAGTCATCTGGCCACTTTAGCACGTAATTCATGCGATAACCTCGAGTGACACTCGAACACCGCTTAAATGTGAATGAGTAGGCTACAAAGGAGCATGTGGAACAACAATAAACACAGGCAAGGGAAAAGCGCGCAACAGCACGCAAAGAAAATATTTTGCTGTTGGCATCTTGCGTTGAATAAGCACAGCGGCATTATGAAGTATGTGAAGCATGAATGAAAGGGACGCAACAAGATGACGACTGATGTCGCTGTTGTTATTGTTGTTAGTGATGATGGCGATGGTTATGCTTTATGCTCTGGTTGTGTGAGTGTTAGCGCTTAAATGATAATGATGGGCAATTTCATTAGAGAACAATTCAATCGTGAACACACACACACATATGCATGAATGTCCTTGTTTTGTCATACTTAAACACACACATGCACTCAAACTGCTACAGACACAAATATCGAATTGTTATCATCATTGAAGTGTTTTTCATATGTGCGTCACACATTTGTTGCATGCAACATCTTTGTTTTGCTTTATCTATGTACAATATTTACACGGCACTGAGGTGAGACCACAACAACAACAGCAAAAAATATATGAGTGTGTGTGTCATTCAACGAATGATGACAGTTTAAATAGTTATAATGATGACTGATTTCAAATGCTGTGATAATGTTTAAAATCAAAGCACCGTTCTGTCAGGTAATTTGCCACAATTACCCCAAAGCAGCACGGAAATGTGTTGACGCTGCAAAAAGGTTGGCGCGAGGCGCACAAATTATAACAATTGCATTGAATTTCATTTGCCGATGGTTAGTTCGGTCGTATACGGTGTTTTCCGAAATGCTTTCATACAAAGAAATGTGCAAATAGAGGTGAGTGCTTGTGAGTGTGTATGTATGTACACATGTGTTTGTCATTTTTATACCCCGGTGCTAAATGTGCCAAAGGGTATCTTATTCGATTTTCTCGCTATCGACTGGTTACCATAAAATAAAGCTTTCGAGATAGACAGATATTTGAATTGGTTTATACAAACATATTTATACATCAGCAAGATGTCTGTCCGTCAGTCACTTAGTATGCGAGTCATATTTTTTTAATGAAATAAAATAATAAAAATTAAGAAAATATATGTGGCAAATTAAAAGCATTTTAGTACAAATAATTTGCATTATGGAGTTGCCACCTGAAATGAAAAAAATATATTTTTAAGTTGAAATTGTGAATTTTTCTTAAAATGTGTGCATATACATAAGTAACTTTAAAGGTATTTTGTAGTTTAAATTAAAATAAATACTGAAATAGTGTTGCCACTCTGGTAATATTTTTAGACAAATATTGAGCAAAAAACAATAAATATATGGAAACATAAAATATTAAAGGTTCCTTATATGTAGTTTAAATTTAAATGCATCTTTAAACAGTGTTGCCACACTGTTAATTTTTTCAGATACTTTTTGAACTAAAACCTATAAATAGAAGGAAAGATAAAATACTAAAGGTGTTTTACTCTCTAAAAATAACTAAATTTCAAAACAGTGTTTCCAACCTCTTCATTTTTAGACAAATATGAAAATGAAAATAATAAATAAATGGAAATGTTGAATATAAATTGCTAAAGATTGTTTATAGTTTAAAACTAATTAGTTTTTAAGCAGTGTTGCCACCCTGTTGAACATTTTAAACAAATATTGAGCTCAAGACTATAAATATATGGAAGTATAAAATTTAAAATGTTTTTTATAGTAAAAAAATTAATAAAATTTTGAAACAGTGTTGCCACCCTTCAAATATTTTTGGAAAAATATTCAGCAAAAACTATAAATATATGGAAATTAAAAACATTTAAGGTTTTTTATAGTTTAATTTAAATTAAATTTTGAATTAGTGCTGCCATCCTGATATTATTTTTTGACAAATATTAAGTTTAAAATAATAAATATACGAAAATTTTAAATATAATATACTTAATGCTTTTTATAATTTAAAAATAAATTAATGTTTGAACAGTGTTGCCACACCGAAAATATTTTTAACCAAATATCGAGCTCAAAAACATAGATACATACATATAAAGAAATAGATGTAAAATTAGTGAATTATAAGAAAAAATTATTATATGTCTTAAAGTCGTTGCCACAAAGAAGTGCAAAAAATCAGTTCAACCACGAAAAAAGTCAATTCGCCTATATTGGTCCTGACGGGTGCATGTGCATTTCTTATAGCATAAAAGGGTATTAGTATGCTGTAGTGGTAAGATATCGGCGATTTCAACATATGAGCTTCTTAGGGGAAAAAGGACATGCTCAAAATTTCAAATCTCTGAAAAACTGACTGTTTCGCGTGTATGCAGGCAGGCGAACATGGCTCAATGGACACGGCGCGACAAGCTGATCTTATATACTATATGTGCAATCGACGTTTCTTTAGGGTGTTACAAGCTTCATGGAAAACACAGGACACGGGCTTTCTGATACAAGTGCGATATAAGCAAAGACTTCGACTACACCTTTGTAAAACATACAATCACTTTAACCACCATGTGGAATCTCCACACAGATTTATAAAAAGGCAAAAGCGTAACATTATAATGCTTCCTTCAATTCTGAAAACAGTCGACTCTATGTAATCAGAATATAACTCAGGAACATTCCTCAAAATTATTTGGATATTCTTATTACCTAGAAATTTTGCACACACTACCTATTTTTATTCGCTATAGTTAAGACTATGCGCGACTAAGCGCTTCTAGCTGAGTAGAAAATATTCCCAAAGGCCAACCAAACTGTTTTCTATTAACTATTGGGAATGTTTTTGGATCTGCTTCACCGTGGAAGTTCATCCTTATTATGGAGACCGTCACTGATTTGGTGCTCATATCATCCAAACAGCTATTAGAATGAGTTCTCCAGGGCTCTCTAAGAAGCTCTTCTTCGTTGCATTCCGATAATATTCGATAGTTATAGAAGAGGTTCTAAGTGAAGGGTCTTGTTTCATAAAACGTCTCTTAACGCCTCTCTGAACAAATATCACCTTCCTTCTCGTGGTGAGTCTTTTATTAGAATGAGTCCTATAAGGTTCCCTAAACTATTGCTTAGAGTTCAGCTCGACCTGAAACTCTTCTTCGTTACATTCTCATAATATTCGATAGTTATAGAAGAGGTTCTAAGTGAAGGGTCTTGTTTCATAAAACGTCTCTTAACGCCTCTATGAACAAATATCAAACTCTATCTTGTCGCTGTGACTCCTGTAATCACCGAAAAGGCTCTCGCGTCTGAGCATCGGTATAACTCATTGACAGCGCTCAGGTAAGGAAAATGTTAGGAGATTTTTGGATGCCAAAGCAGGTTTGATAGCTTCGGGACATATAAAATGCAGAAGTGGCGGTTCTATTATCGAGATATGTATTTTTTTTAACTAATCACCCCGAAGAAGTACTACTGATGCAAGTATACAGAAGAAGTAACTAAAGAAGGATATAGTTGATAAACTGTTGATAAATAAATCGATTCCGCTCAAATCCAGCACGTTCTTACTTCTTCTTTTTTAATACATTATTGTTGATGACAAATGTTATTTGCCGCATCTGTTGCAAATTAAATTGAGGTTAGCGCTCACTGCTCCGGTTGTGGCATGACGGGGTGCCGGCGGATGCTTGGCATTATCCGCTGCTGTTTTGCTGCGCACTTTACGCTTTTCACACCCAGCGCGTCACAATCGAATCAATTGCGACTTCTAACACCGGCGGCGACAATAGCAACAACAACAACAACCACCATTGTGGCAGCAACACCAAAACGACCGGTTCAATGTAAACGGATTAGTCTGTTGCGATCGCACTCAGCCAAGGGCTGTTGGCGAGGGGTGCTCTAATGCCACTTTCGGTAAGTGTACAGAACTGGTGCGTGTTGACATGAAAGAGGCACTAACCAGAGAAACAAAAGCAATAACAACAACAACAACAATAGCGCAATACACAAAAGCACTTTTATGCCAAATTTATTGTATTTATTGTAGCGCGTTAAATATCAACGGCAATTATGAAATTTGTTTTTGTTATATGTATGTAGATTTTTTGTTTTTACAACAACAATACAGACAATACTTACAAAAGCAACATGCATAGTTGCGACTGATTTGAATTGGTAACATGCGCTGATCTCCATGTCAACACAGATGATCACATTCGACTCACAACTGCTTTTACCCTCGCAGACACACACACACATATATATATACTCATATATATAAACTTGCACAGCGAAAATGTACATATTTGATTAGGCATATTCATATGGGTATTGGGTATTGAGTTGATGACGTGCCAGAACTGCTTTATTTACATTTGTGATTGCCGCTTTGCGCCTTTGAATAACAATAAGCTTCGACGCCCGTTCGCGCTTTTCAAATGTTGCCTTTCGATAATTTTACTGTTATTCGCCAATTTATAGTTTATTAGAAATATTTACAGATGGTGGGTGCAAATGGATCATTTTGTATTCATGTAATTTTGTGTGTGTGTCGGTATGTAAACATGTATTTTTTTAATTTCAAATTTGTTTGTGGAATATTCAATTAATTTTCGGTTCAAATGCGATTTTGTGTGTTTTATTTTTAAATGAAGGTGCTTGGCAAAATAAACAAAAGTTTCAATTCGGCAAACTTCTGAGGGGTAGCGATTCAAACAAGTCACTGTTGTAGGTAAAATCACTGGCTTAGGCACAGGAGGTGGGGAAAATAGTATTATAGTATGAAATATTCTCATTCTCTCTGGTACTGAATGAAACTGGAAGGTACTGTCTTGCTGCAAGTTTCAAAATGCATAGCTCAAACAAATCGAGCCTAAAGTGATGAATCGAAGAAGGTTAATATCGGTGAAGCCTTTCGAAATACTGAAGAAATTTTCCTTTTTTCCAGTGWTGCTTAAATTAATTTCAAATAAAAGATATATGTACATATTTTTCAAATAAGAGTGATATGATATCTTTTCCATTAAAAACACACATAAATTGGTAAGGCAATTCAATTTTTTTTTATTAAGTGTTAAATACAATTGATACAATTGAGTTTTGAATACAACATCATTCAAATGGCCTCCGCGGCTTCTTTTGCACAAACGAGTTCGATGAACCCGAGTGCTTTTAAAAGTCGTATATCAGAGCCTGGATAACTGCTAAAGACCAATGATTTCAAATAACTCTACAAGAAGTAGCCTAATGTTGTTAAATCATAACTTCTTGGAGACCATTCAATTTGGTTGGAATCACATATTTTCAAGATCATCCTTTCCACTTGCGGTCATACAAATATAGTTATTATCGATCTATACCTCTGCCCATTGACAGTAAAGGTGTCAAAGGCTTCATTTCAAAAGAAATGAGCGGTGATTCCACCAGACCGAACTGATAATAGCAGATAAACCCGAAAAAATCGATCTCGGTTCCGCCGAGCCCAGAGACCTTCTTGTCAATATGCCCTCATACGATAGAAGAAGAACTAGGAAATGAGAAAAATAAAACTAGATACAATTACTGATGGGAATCTATAGAATCAAGCTATTTTACGATTAGATTGATTTGGATGTATGGCCACAGCGATATTGCAGGTAACTGTAAGGCAGTCTCAAGAACTTCGAAATGGGACCGGGTTCCTACCCCTTCCTAGGCTTCTTGTGGTTCACTACTGTTGGGCTGTTGGGCTTTAGAGCCAACTGGTCAACTACCAGCTGGGCACTCGCAAGATCCTTCAGATCTGCGATAAATCCCAACATGTCTAGGGCACTCGTCTTTCAGCAATGGTTACCTTTCAATAGTTGTAGGAGTCCTAACTGGACATTTTCCAATTGAGATTTATGCGGTAAAATTGAATATATGATATATAACAAGACAAATCACATCGGATTTTATACTTTCAGACAGCTAGGTAAATTTGTAATAATTTCAGGGCGCTTTGTTGACAGCTATTTAATATTCAACTATAGAAGTTCTTCGTCTGCTGATAAAGGATTGAACACAACAGCCTTAGGTTGATCTCTCCACCATACTGAGGGATCAGGCATCTAATCTGTATGAAGTGACCATATGATCTGTGTAATGTCACTTTTATCAATATAATTCTGAAGATTGTAGTCGAAATTTTTAAACATTTATTGTGGTATTTGCAGACACTTGACCCATCCATTCACCAATTTCCTCAACCTTCCTGGACCTCGGTAGCGGCAATAATCTTCTCAATCGATTAAAATTCTTACGAGACTAGTGACTTTTTTAAGTTAGAATAAATGACATGGGATCAAATGTAGAGAATATGGTGGACTTCTTTGGCATTGGCGACGACTTAGGTGCCCTGTCATGACTAAAGCGCATATATATTAAAATTAGGCAGTTTATTCTGCAAATCAGCTTCGAATCGTTCTAATTTTTCCGGAATAGAAGAGTACAGTGATCGCTTTAACCGCTCCAGGTAGTTTATGTATATAATACCTTATAAGTTTTAGAAAATATGACTTTCGGTCTGTTTTGCTTTCTACGGTCGCCGGGGTAAGTTCACTATTTTGGTTATTCCTTGGGCGCTGGTTATCCTTATGTCCGCCGACGGCACAGAACGATGCAGTAACACCTTCATCATGCCACACTGCTGTCAAATCAGTTTACGTGAAGCGAGTAAACGCGGATTTTATCACCCTGATATCTTTCTCATGCACACTATTTAATATTTAGTTATTACGCGCACCTCAAATCGGCGATCTGCCAATACGAGATGGTGAACTAACAGTTCTGTTATCTTTCGTGGTAGCCGAAACCTAGGTGCGCCTTATTAAAAAACGAAGTGCGACCACGTTGAAACTCCTGACACAAATTTTGATAGAAGGAGAAGAATCATCGTGTAAAGAATCCAAGCGCTTTTAGTTATCTCTGCGTAGTTGCCCTCTCAAAAATAAACCGAATTACCGAAGGGTATTTTGTTAAATTTTTATAAAAGTCGCGTTTCAACATGCGGTCAAGACTAGCATATACTTACACTAGTTTACAGAAATTTTTCGACTATGATGTTAGACGCTATTTCGTGCCAGTTTTGGGTTGCTAAAAGCGAAAATGATGGTACATATTTTCACATGGGATCAAACCACCGCCATTTACTAAAAGGAAAAATAGCTATACTCTTCTTCTTCTTAATTGGCGTGGACACCGCTTACGCGATTATAGCGGAGTTAACAGCAGCGCGCCAGTCGTTTCTTCTTTGCTCTACGTGGCGCCAATTGGATTCTCCAAGCGTAGTCAGGTCCTTTTCCACCTGGTCCTTCCAACGGAGTGGAGATCTTCCTCTGCTTCCCCCCGAGGGTACAGCGTCGAATACTTTGAGAGCTGGATTGTTTTCGTCCATTCGGACAACATGACCTAGCCAGCGTAGCCACTGTCTTTTAATTCGCTGAACTATATCAATGTCATCATATATCTCGTACAGCTCATCGTTCCATCGAATGCTATATTCGCCGTGGCCAACGCGAAGAATCATAAATCTTTCGCAGCACTTTTCTCTCGAAAACTCGCAACACCGACTCATCAGTTGTTGTCATCGTCCAAGCCTCTGCACCATATAGCAGGACGGGAATCATGAGAGACTTATAGAGTTTGGAATTTGTTCGTCGAGGGAGGACTTTGCTTCTCCATTGCCTACTCAGTCCGAAGTAGCACCTGTTGGCAAGAGTTATCCTGCGTTGGATTTCCAGGCTGACATTGTTGGTGGTGTTTACGCTGGTTCCAAGAGAGACGAAATTATCTACGACTTCAAAGTTATGACTGTCAACAGTGACGTTAGTGCCAAGTCGCGAGTGCCACGACTGTTTCTTTGATGACAGGAAATATTTCCATCTGCTTTGCTTCCTTGTCCAGTCTGGAGAAAGCAGAACTAACGGCGCGGGTGTTGAGGCCTGCATACGCCAGCAGCACTATTTTAGAAGATGGTACCTTCTCTATTTAATTCTGCAGTTTGGAGTATGGAGTCATGTGTAAAAGTTCACGCAAGTATGGAAAGTTCTCTTAACGCCATTCCATTGGGAGTGGCCAGAAATGATTATTTTACATATGGCTCAAGCAGCTCAAGACTTCCGGTCTTTGACCAAGTATCCTCTGGGTAGCCTAAGAACATCCGTTTGAAGGCGAGCTAAAGTGAGAAGGAGAATTATCCCCTGCATAGGGTTGGGCGCTGGGTTTGCGACCCGCCAAGTAAAAAAAACACCCTCAATGAAAGGCAACAACCAGCCTCGGATGAGAAAATAGCTCTACATGATGGAAAATTTTTGAACTTAAATCCATAATCAGGACACCTCAGATATATCACAGACCTCTTAGCACATCATTCGGAAAGTTTTCCTTTAGATTTGTTGAGTAGTGTTATCTATGAGACTCTGGTGATATCGAGGGGGGAGGTTAAGTACTTATCAGATTGTTTGAGACATCATTCGTTTTGAGTCAGCTCCTTTTATACTTTGAAGATAATATAGTAAGTTTACACGATGTTTTTATAACCCAGAAAAAATGTCGGAGACCCTATATTTAGTATAAATGACGAGTTGCATCAATTTAGACAACAGTACATCATATACGCGAACTAGTGCCTCAGATATCGAGATATCGATCTGATATTTAAACACGTTCTTTTTTCCTTAAAATGCGGCTCATTTATAATTTGGTTGTAACCAGCCAGCTAGGAGTAAACTCATTTGCATTACCTCGTCGTTCCAGTATGAAAATCGTAAAAATCCGTTTAATTTCGGTAATATTAACGGCAAATATGTCACTTTTTTAATCGATCAGACATTTATATACCCACATATTAATACGAACGTTTGTATGCACATACATATGTATGTGGTATATACAGGCAGACATGCGATTTTCTTTTCGATATTTCATTGAATTATTGTGTGTATTTAGCAAATCAGACCGATTCATCACAATTCATATTTCATTTTAACTCCGCAATTTGCTTGTTTACACAATCCATCTGTCGCATTTTATTAGCGCTCGCAACTTGGCCAACCCCCACAACACACATACACACACGCACACATCGGTACGCAGAGTATACGCGCGCTTCGGTGCATTTGCCGAAAAATTGCAAGCGAGCGGATGAGGAGAGGAAAAGTGCGCGGCGGCGACAGACAAGTGCCGTTGGAATGATTTCGATTTAATCGCTAGGAAATTTTGCAATCACAATTCTCTAATATCAGCGCTAATTGTCGGCGGCGCTGTTGGCAAATACGAGACATGTGTGTGTGGATCGTGCGTATATCTATTTATGTATGTGTGTGTGTGTGTCACTAAGCGCATTAATCGCTTGCCTTTTGAATTTTCCGCCGAACTGGCTGCAATTTCGGCAATTATGTGCCTAAAAGATAAGCACACACACCAAACTTTACACACATACATACATATGTATAGCATATACACATACCAAGTGCCGCAGGAGGGGAGCGCGGAAATTGTTGGCATATGCGTCAACACGCAATAATTCACCAGCAAATAATCCAAACAATTGACCACGTCGCTAATGCAGAGGGTGTGCCGCACGCTAATGCCTCGGATATACCGTTACTAATGTTGCTGACGGAAGCGAAAATGTTAGAACATTGGTTGTTGGTGACTGGTTGCTAGTGTTGCGCTGCAGGCAGGGTGGCTGTAAGTCACGTTGCACGCAGGTCCATACACGTACTTATGTATGTGTGTGTGTATGTACACGTATTTTTTATGCATATGTGTACGTGTTTTCACTTGCTGGTTGCTCATCCCACTCAGTTGACTGCATTAATTGCATTTATTCTGTCGATCAAGTGTTTTCTCCGCCCATTTTCCGCTATAGTATATACGGCTGTTGTTGTTATTGTTGTATGAAATGTGCAATTCGTTCGTAAATTGAAATTAGTAAACCTTATGTTTGGGTAATTAATGAAATGATGACAAACATTAGCAGTAAATGTCTAATAAAATCGGGCTCTCGGTATTTTAACGAAGGAGACTCGGTTGACAAGGAGAAGTGAAGGGGTGTAAATAAAAGATGCATATTTTTAGGATTTCTTTGAGGGACAATTATTTTAATAACATTAACGATATAATCCGATTTTCATCTTAACCAGTTTTTGTGACAACTAGTTATAAGCTATAGTAAATTACTCTCAACAGTTTTCTCGTAGATTGTAGTGCTACCTTGGATGATTATTTGATTTTGATTGAACAGTTTGTACGACAGTTTGCATATATTATAACAGTCCGATAGAGGCGGTTCCAAATAGTGTTCAACATCGATATCTCAAAAACTGAGAGACGAATTCGTGTATACACAGACAGAAAGACCTTGCTAAATCGAATCAACTTGAAAATATGAAAAAACATAGAAACTTCAAATTTTAATGGGGAATGTTTATTATTCTTCGAAAGAACATTCTTTGGCATTTATATTTTGAAGATTATCTCTTTCAAATGTTGGCACTGCTACGTCTCAGATGGTCCACCCCAATAAGAGGTAATACTATACAAAGCTTTATAGGAGAATACTGTGTGTGTGTGTTTGAAATATTTTAAGTGTTTTTAAAAAATTTCAAATCATAAAATTTTTTTCTAGAATTTTATCATTTTTGATTTATAGACTTGAGATTTACTGGCAAGATTGTCTTTTGAAAAGAATTTCGTTTGCCTTATCCAAAATAAGATATATTTCTAAAATTTAGATCAACTCCTCTGATGTTAAGCTCCCAAAAGAAAGGTTAAAGATCTGTTTCCAGCTATTCTGGACTGGACTAGGTCCCATCAGAGTAGTTGTAGACTTCGAAATCGATTGGACTTTCATAATGTAAATGTATAATAACAAGTAAGGAAGGGCTAAGTTCGGGTGTCACCGAACATTTTATACTCTCGCATGATAAAGTTATAATCGATATTTCAGGCGTGGTTGTGAACCGATTTC
>NW_017535630.1:785340-812723 GCF_001853355.1 Bactrocera latifrons | reverse complement strand
TGGAGCCAAGAAATACGTGTACCAAGTTTCATCATGATATCTCAATTTTTACTCAAGTTACAGCTTGCACGGACGGACGGACGGACGGACAGACAGACATCCGGATTTCAACTCTACTCGTCACCCTGATCACTGTGGTATATATAACCCTATATCTGACTCTTTTAGTTTTAGGACTTACAAATAACCGTTATTGGAACAAAACTATAATACTCTCTTTAGCAACTTTGTTGCGAGAGCATAAAAATTTGGAGCAGCGTCTTTCCATAAAATGTCATCAATACCACATATGTAGATATCCGAAGGATTAATGTAGCAGTTACAATCAGATTAAGTTCACTGCGTCGCGAAGGCTACTGGTGGCGGCTTTTCCCTGCTCACATACTGACGAGGGATATATCGAAAAGGAATCGTTGCCCAAGAGTGCTAGTGAGCCATTCCACGGATGTGTCGAAGCTGGGTCCGAAGGTTGGCATGGGAGTTTTCGGTAAAGAGTTCTCCTTCAATCTTAGTCTTAGGCTACCGGACCACTTAAGTGTTTTTCAGGCAGAAGTGGCCGAGTTGAATCTCCATCGACGTTTTGCATTCTAGACCAATAGATCACGCGACCGCTTAGTAGGCGTTGGTCAACGACCAGCTGCTGAACATCTCGACAGTCTCATCTTCGCTAAACCAGAATACATAACCGAAAATGACATAACGTTTTATAGATTTGTAAAGATCTTATGATTTATTACATAAGAGTTTTAAGTAGCACAACGAGCCGGATCTCTGTTAAGATCAACCGCTCAACCTAACCCAACCCATAGTCAGAAAAACATAAAAGATCTCTGATCAATTTTTCAGGATTGCATAGCAGATATGCTAGAATACAGAAAAATAAACCCCTCCAGTTATTTATTGACGCCGTTCTGAATGAACTATGTTTAAATATGGTTAAACTATAATTATAGCAAACTGGAGAATACCCTATAAGAGAAAAATTATCTAACATATTTTTTGTGCAGAATGCAAAAATCGAAAAACAAAAGTGAATAACAACAAAAAGCTGTTTGACTATGTTCATTTAAGTTATCAACGAGGTCATCCAACGCGCTGTTTCGACGGGGTCGGACCATAAAAAGAGGGCTGTCAGATTATTTCTACGAAATCACCGCAGCAGAAACTGCTTGGAGAGGAGTTCATTATGCTCCTTAACTGAGAGAATGCGAGCCTTGCAGATGTTCGATGGGAGACAACCCATTGAAGTCAGGAGTGCAGTGTTCGGACATGTTTTCTATCCGCATTTCACTGTATCCAGGCGAAGTTATTGGTGTGGCGTAGTTAAGGACCGGACGGTCGATAGCCTTGTAGTTATGTTGCCAAAAATATTTTTTTGGCATTTCCACATATGCTGTCGGCGAGGGACTTAAGGATTTTGTTGTATGAGGATGAAATAATGGTATTAAGACTCACTCCACACATTTGTGAAATTGTTTCAGAAGAGAACATTTTCGGGATGATTTTGCATATTCTTAATATGAGTATCAAGTTGTGTTTTCTTGAAGTTATTTCATTAACCTATTTATAACCAAGGACTCAAAAAATGAGTTTATTTAAAATTTTCAGTTTTTTATTGATTTATACCATCGTAGATATGAACAAAAAAAAAAATTTTTTTTTCTTACATATACCAAAATTTTGCGTACCCACACGAGTACAATGGTCAAAAGTGTATAAAATATTTATGAGTGGGCTATTTTAAAACAGTCACAAAGCAGTACCACATAGCTCGCAAATCTACCTGATTCGTTTATGGAAGACTCTGCATCTAAGAGGCTTCAGGATTCTCTTTGGAAAATGTGCTCCTTCAGCTGTAGAAACACTTGGAGCTAATGCGCGCTTAGAATATCTTTTCAATGTGTAGTGTCGTAGGTAGTATGGCGTAATGTCACGTTGAAACTCAAGCAAATCTTTGATACTATTATTCACATCTTTGTACAGCTTCCAAGCGTTTACCATTGCGGAGCACATCATCGAAGTAAACAGCGGCCATCACCATTTTTTGCCTCGAATCCCAATTTTGTATACATTTACGGCCTGATCATGTAGATCAACACCGCCCAYACCGTGGTTGTAATTTGAAAGTAAATTTGGCTGAGGTATACTTATCTTTTTTTGTTCCAGTCTTGACCAACGCTTTACGTATTTCAACGGTTCAACCGTAACAAAATTAGTTCCCATAGTTACGACATTATTGTCATTCCACTTGATAAACAATATTTTATTATTGTGGTCGTATTTGATCTCGAAATATCCTCTTGCTTGTTTTTGGAAATATTTTTTTGCATACAAAGGACATTTTTTAGTTCTATTTTCTCTCGTTGTTCCTACGGCTTTGAACTTTTTCTCACGCAACATACGTAGAAGTTCATGACTTGTGAAAAACTTGTCAAAATAGATAATATGATCGCTTGGGTTATTTATGGTTTTTATTAGATCGAACACAACTCGAGATCCAAGGGGAAGATGTCTTGTCAAAATTTTTAGCACCACAGTAAGTATCAAATTGGTACAAGTACCCACAGCTACTTGTGAGCCCCCAATTTTTAAATCCGAATCTTACGGGCTTTCCTTTGATGAATTGTTTCGCTGAATGATAGCCAAAATATTTTACCATTGCCTCGTCAATTGAAAGCTTTTCGTGCATAAAACCGCAACTTTGAAACTTTTCGCATAATAGATTCGACAGTGGGCGAGTTTTTGCCATTTTATCAGACTTGTCAATTTCCATAGCATACAAATGAGTTTGTTCTATGATCAGTTGTACAACATCTTTATCAAACAGTGTCTCAAATACCTCAACGGGACTTCTACCATCCAAATCCATTTTCATGTTCATCTTATTTTCTATATATATAGTAGTCGAATCCATTGTCAAGTTGCATGCGTCGTTGTTCCAAATAGGGCTTACAGAACGTATTTCAGCACCCATTCTTTGTAGCTGGGCAAGCGGTATTTCATCTTCGCTGTCAAAGTTTATGCTGTTATTGAATACTTCAACGCATCCAGCAACGTCGCCAGGCAAGTTTATTTCATTTATGCTATCTTCATCACCTTCTCTTCGTCAGTATTGACATCGACATCAGGAGGAATCATAACGATATCGACGTCATCTGCCTCATCATCATCCGCGATGTCAGCTACAGCTGTTTATATCTCTTTCCATAAAAACACGAAGTGGAAATAGCCATTCTAACCAAAAGATAAAATTTTTTATTTCACCTACACATTCTGACATTGTACCTAAGCGGGTACACAACTTTTAAAAGGCACATACCTCAAATAAGAATAGGTTTTGCAAATGGTTTTTTTTTTGTAAAATTGATCTCTTTAGTCTTATCTCACACAACACACAATTTTAAAACTAACAACTAAGAGAAAATAGCTCATCAACAGCAAAATAATGATTAAAGACACAAAATCACACAATATGAAAAAACCGCACAGAAGTTGACGCCACAAAAAGTGCCGTTATGAATTCGCGTCAAGCGAATGTATTTTTCTTGTTTTTCTAGGAATAAAACTACGCATATGATCAAAAACTTGTGTGCAAATACTTAGCATTGAGTAACGCCACATGCCTAAACTTGACTGATTTTCTGTACACAAGCGAGTACAATGGTTGCAAATCTGTTAAAAACGCATAGATAATTGAGAGTTTGACGATTTTTGTTTCAGTGTTTATTATAAGCGAGTCTAAGGGAGTTTAGCTATAAGAAAATCTTTCCACCTAACCTAACTTTTTCCAATTAGAGCATGGTCTACCGCAAAAAAACTGTATTTTTGCTACCAAAATAAAGGCAACAAAATTAGCAAATAAGAAATAAGCAAAAATTGAGGCAAGAAAGCTTGAGAAGAGCGGATGTGGGCGCATGAATGCCATCATAGTTAGATAAGTGCCTAATTTATAAGTATTTTTGTGTAAGTATGTACATACATATATGTATGTATATCCGACAGCTTCTATTTATTCACAGAGGTATGCATTATACATTTGGACATAGCTAAGCTCTAATGCACACGCACACACACACACAGGTATGCACGTAAGCTTGTGAAAGTTTTGCATGGTCGCCGCAAGCGTTTCAGCCAATTAGAGGCGATAAGGCAATAATAAATTGAAATTCACGCTCTTGGCCCTAGGGACGCACCGATCAAGCGGGCAAGCACTTGGATTCACACCTAGTTTCGACACAACAAAGCAACAGCACACACACGCATACACATGCATGTATGTATATGTAGTAGATAGATGTTTACGAGCAGCACCGGCGGGCATGGCGATGTGTGATAATTTCTAGCATTTGGCTTTTGTTTACGTTGCGGTTACGAGTGTGCTGCTCGGCCGACGTTGGCGGTGGTGAAGAGGTGAGGGTTCGCAACAAATTAGCGTTATTTAAGGGTTGATTAAGCACGTCAATTGTTGGCAGCCGAGCCTAATTTTCGTGAGCACCACAAAAGTGAGTTGAAAAGTTTTGGTTTCGTGCCAAGGCGCTGCGGTGGCAAGGCGCTTCATTTCGGCAATATTTTGTTGCTACTCCGCATAGGCTTTAGAGGCAGTCCGTGAGGGTCGACTACACACATACAGACGCACACGGGTCTTTATCTTGCTACACATTAATTATGTTAAACATTTTTAAATATTGTCATCACGTGCTGAAGGTATTCCTCTACGCATTTAGGGACGATCAACTTTGAAGGGTGTATTTACTTAAATTCGTTGTTGGTTTTCCGGTTCGTCAGGGCAATTATGCAAATTAGAGCTAATACGTTTTAATTTAAGCGGATTACAATGTAATATTTTTGTTTATTTGTCATTTGAGTGCGTTTTATCGTTCTTGTTCTCGTTCCATTTCACTTTTTTGTGATTCCGAATATTAAACAGATTGGGTGCGTGTTGTTGTCGAGGGATTATTGCTAACAAATTGTAACATATGACTTTATAGCAGTGCTAATGCCTTTATTACAAAGAAAAGGTTGGGATTTAAATGAAAAAATAAAAACAGTACATAATTGAAAGCTAACTAGAAATCTAGAAACAATGGCTAGACGGGTTCTCTCGAGCATAAATAACTAGAAAGGAATCTTGGATTGCTGTTAACAAGTCAAAATGCTACCCTCAATCATATTTTACTTTTTTAAGACCAAGTGACTTCGTTTTGAAACCTTTGCTAAGATTATATGAGGAAACGTCCAGAAAATTTGTTAATTTCCCAGGGTTCCACTTTAGAAATAACAAAACGATAGAATTTATTCAGTTGTTTTCTTCTAGAATTACAAGACTCTATACAGTTTGGTTGACATAGCTATAGTAGTTTTCGAGATACGCACGTGCGAGGGCGCACTTTTCCAAAAAAATTTCGTCCAAATATGCCCCTCCCTAATGCGATCCTTCACCCTATATCTGACTCTTTTAGTTTTAGGACTACAAACAACCGTGAACAAAACTAGAGAGTATTATAGTTAGCAACTTTGTTGCGAGAGTATAAAACTACTATATAGGCTGAAAAGTCGTCGACCTAATAATAAAACAACGTAATAAAAATATGGCTTCATTCTGCGACATTTTTTCCATTAAAGTAATGCATTTGTCGCAACGGTTCACCAACATTTCGATACCATATTATACGGTTTTCAGAACAACAAACTAGGTGTTTGGTTACATATTGACGACATCATTGTCAAATCTTTTTGAGTCTGCGAAAGAGAAATTAATTGCTGGGGCCAAAATTGTTGAGTACTATCGGTGGAAAACTAGTTCCAGATGTAATTCTCTCGATTTTTCGGCCATATCATAAGCTGAATAAATTAAGGAGAGTTTTCTTGATGACAGATCAAATTTTTGTTCGCCAAATGCGAACACTTCACTTTGATCTCGACGTAAAGTCGATCCAATTGCTCAGGGTAATGTATTAATTGATTGTCTGTCTTATCGAGTTCAATTAACAAAATTACACGTGAATCCCAAAAAGTACTGTGTTTTCAAACGAACTGCCAATTAGACTCAGTTGTGTATCCATTTTTCATCCATTGTCCTGAATCAGTGCCGAAACTTGTGCTAAGTACATTCACTAAAATTTCGTGTGGTTTCGGCTCATTTTTGAAGCGCCATTCCCTAGATGTTGGGACACTTTTGAAATCATTTTCGTTAACCCATGTCTAGTTGGCAGTAAGGATGGCGCCATGTGTAGGAATTCTCACAAGTGAGGAAAGTTTCCTGAACGTTATACACTTGGGAGTGGCCAGAAATTATTATTTTACATATGGCTCAAGTAGCTCGCGAGTTCCGGTCTTACCCCAAATATTCTCTGGATAAATAAAAAATATCTGTTCGAAGACGAACTAAAGTAAAAGGGCGAAACATCCTTTCCCAGGGCGCGTTGTGTTTGGGACTCGCCATGGATGAGAGATCCATCTTTTGATGATGACCATGGCAAACGCACTAAGGATAACGATTTAAAGGCATACATCTGGAATGTTCGGCCCCTTAATTGGGAAGGTGCCACTGCGCAGCTTTTTGATGTCTTCGTAAGAGTTAAGGCTGACATTACCACCGTCCAAGAAGTGAGATACACGGGATAAGGACTGAGGCGAGTAGGTCCTTGTGCCATTTACTACAGTGGCCATATAAAGGAGCACAAATTCGATGTGGATTTTTGGTCGGAGAGAGACTCCGTCACCGAGCCCTGGCATTTAACCCAGTGGATGAACTTCTAGCCAAAACCCATTTGTAAAAATTGTGCTAGGCACTTTTAACGCCAGGGTGGGCAAAGAAGACATCTTGAGATTGGGGCTGCTCGACTTCGCAGGGACCAGAAATATGGTGGTCTGTAGTACTTGATTCTTCCGAAAGAAAATTAAGCAAGCTACTTGGCTGTCGCTGGATCGAAAAGTTCAAAACCAGATCGGTCATGTTGTATATAGATCGACGACATGTTTCTTTGACGTGAGTACGCTCCGAGATCCTAGCATTGATTGATTCGAATCACTATCTTTTTTTATCTTTTATCATTTAATCTTGCGCACACAGTTTCTATAGGCCGGTCCGGGTTCATCTGAAAATTATGTCTAAAAACTGTTTTATGTCGACTATGATAATATTCCTATTTACTGTACGGGTATTGCCACATTGAAGACTTCGCTATAGGTTAAGTTAATCTGGTAGGCCAATAAGCCACACATAGACCAGTTTAGACCTTTGCGATACCAGATGAAGATACGTTGTTAAGTCCAAGAGTAGTCAAGGTTTGGGATGCCTGCGCTTGACGCGAATTTTAACAGACTCTGTGGCCACACTATCGATACCTCTTCCAGTGTATCATACCGTGGGGACCCAGATGCTTACAGCGTAGTCTTGCCAATGCAAGCTAAGTGCACAAGAGATGCCCCATTCTTTACCATGCTTCTGTCAAGGTCGTCGTATAGACTGTTCAATCCAATGTTGAAGACGTTTGCGGATGTTAGCCGTTCACTATTTCATTGCCCTCGATGCGTTTGCGGCCTGACACCCAGTAGATGTACTTACGTCTGGCAACACTTTTCACTGCAGCTCTGCCTCCAAAGGCACTTCTTGCTGATATGCGACTTTGCTTAGATAACTGGTTGACTGTCTACGTACATAATTACTCTGAATTTGCCTGCAGATTCATTAGAGGCTAGCTCCGCGGCTTTCGCAATGGCAAATACATCAGTTTGAAATATACTGCAGCGGTCCGGCAACTCAAAAGGTTGCTTTATGGCTAACTCTAGAGAGTATATTTTCGCACCAACTTCATCGTCCATTTCGGTGGTATAGGTATAGGTTGTCCACATATGTTACTAGACTTCCATATAATTTTCCGTGAAAACTTTATCGGCAATCCGTAATGCAAACTATATAACCCTTAATAAAGATATACAAGATTTTGTAGGATAATTAGCGAGATTCTAACACTCTCGAAAATTGATAAACGATATAGCTGGGACGACATTTTCATAAATAAGTCGATAGCAAGAATCTCAACAAAAATTTAAGTTTGGTATTTTTATAATCAAAAGGTAGTGATTATGCAAATTTATTTAAACATTACTTATAATCAATGCTAAGCATTCAAATCACAGCCACTTACTGCAGACATAACAGCACATCCGATTTACACTTAACATATGTATGTATGTACATAAAATACGATATTAAAATTGCAAACCGAAAAGGCGTGCTCACCTCGCCACTCACTCTCTCTTTATGTAAACATAGGTATGGATCTGTGTCATGCTTGAGAGGCCCTTTCATGGCTATCATTTGCAAAAGTCACGCCAAATCGCATCAACTCACTTTTTTCATTTGCCAACCCAAGAAGAAGACGAAGGAGAAGAAGCAGCAGCAGAAGAAGTGAAATGCAGAAATTATATTAGCATATTTTGGCAATAACTGAAATGGATTATAAAATATGTGTGTTGTTGTGCGAGCAGAAAGTCGAACTTTTAGCAAGAATCTTCAACTTCCACTGTGCAACACCAAATTCACACACACACACTTACATACATAGACCTCCGTTGTTACCATGAACTGCTTTGCACTTGCGCTTACAGCCACCCAACGCCACCAACCACCTTTGCTTGAGTTCGAGTGGAAGCGCAACCTTTGTCAAACACGGTGACACCCTCTCACTTAGTGGAAAGTACCGTTGCTACGCTCTTCTTACTTAATTCCCCAGTTGATAGTAAAAAGGCGCCACTTTGTTGCCACTTACCCTTGAAATGAATGGCAGCGAATGCACTTAGAATGGCAAGAACAACAACAACATCATTGTTGTTGTTATATTTACACTTGTTAGTGTTGCTGTTTTTGTTGTTGCTGCTGTCATTTAACCGTTGATTGCCGTCGGCAGCTTGCCAGCCATTGTCTTCGTGTCGAGCTTTCACCCGGCATTGTTGTTGCTGGGTGCTTATGATGATGGTGATGATTGTACTAAACGCTGCCATTTGCCATTTTTAGGTTTTGCCACTTGCCCTCGGTATGTGTGTGTATGAGAGAGTGTTTGGTTGTGTATTTGTTCGTATCCTTAGAAATTTTGTTTAAACACCCACCGAAATCAATTTGCTGGATTAAACACCCCTTCAAGGGGTATGGACAAATGAACGTGCTTTTGTAGCTGTGAATGTGGGGAATTGTATGTAATTTTAAGAGTTGCCACGTCAAGTAAATTGATATTCGTGTAAGTAATAGCTAAGCTTTGGAAGTGCTGGTTCTGTGTTGGTCTCTTGATTGCTGTATGAAAATATTGCTTCAAAGATATAAGCCCAAAACTCGGAGTGATATTTTAAAAGAATAAAATGTTATCTTCAGATTATATGGTATATCTAGTTAGCAGAAAAGTGGAGGACATCGGAGAAAATCTCTGCTGGGCCCGGAGTTTTCAGGCGGCAACAATGGTTTGAGATTTTTTCCAAGCAATTCACTATAATTATTCTCGGGCGCCAGTTGTCTCTCCATGGTTCTATATGTAATTGGATTTCCTGATCACGAAGAGGTTTGGTTATTTGATGACCTCAGGAGAATAAAGGTTTATATTACTATTCGTTCCCACGAATCAAGTTTATTTAACTGCCATGGACCCGTATTTTATATAATAAATGTATTTAAATCCTTTTTACTTGCGAAATGAGGAACTTTCTTTGGCTATTTTGATGTCTGACTCATTATTGTTTGTATAAACGGAATGTTTATGAAG
Source organism: Bactrocera latifrons (assembly GCF_001853355.1). Lineage (NCBI taxonomy): Eukaryota > Metazoa > Arthropoda > Insecta > Diptera > Tephritidae > Bactrocera > Bactrocera latifrons. Next base: position 802,968 of record NW_017535630.1, on the reverse strand, counting down.
CATACCGGCTTTCAGATTCTAAGATGAAAATCAAATATTCGAATATTGACTTGAAATATGAATGTCAAGAAACATCGGCATCGTAAAGCGAAGGTCGCAAAATAAAGTCAATTACTTCGTTAGTTGACTCTCAGTGCGAGATGTACAAGAATTCGACATAATAAGCAGAGGGATCAATATTGTGGCTTTTATAGAAAATGAGGAGAAAATCCCGCCGAATTGACAGCCTGATGGAATTAAAATTGGGGTCTGTACCGATTACATATAATCGACTATTATGGAAACAGTACCCGACTATTTTTTTACTTTTGCAGCAATAATTCTCACATAATTCCGGCGGAATACAAGTTCGGCTCCATTCTGATTAAGTAGACATAACACGGGTATTCAACCAATATTTCTCCTTTTGTAGCAATATTTTGAGGAATCCTACCGAATTGAGGGCCCTGCGATATAAAACTTCGGATCCGTTTCGATTATGTAGATCTGGCTGTAATGTACTTTTGCTTTGGAGTAGCATTCTTCAGACAATTTTGAGGAATCCGATCGAAATAAAAAATAAAAAAATAAAACTTCGTATTCATTCTGCTTACGTAGACGCGATTGTCGTGGAAGGGTATCCAACTGTGTTGTGGACCATATCTGGTGTTGTGTAAGTGATGGAGGCATATTAGTTGATGAAAATGGATAGATGGATATAAAAGTCGACTAAAAATATTGAAATACTGAGAATATGATAATAGATAAGAGTGTGGAACTGCTGGATGACATCTGTAATATACGAATCAGAACGAACGCTCCTCCAAACTGTTGAAAAGGCACATCAGTAACTAATGCAGAGATGTTGAAAAGATCATCCCCAAAATTATGTTATATAAAATCATATTATGTTAGAATTTATATTCCATTAGGCAAGGAATTTAGTAGGAATCCGAATAGTAGCAACGGAGTTAAGAATAAGAATATTGAAACTCAGTGCTAGTAAACCGATTGAACTTGCTCTCCTCGTGTGGTAGAACCAGATTTACCATACAACATGGATCGACTATTTATCATGTCTAGATCTTATACATCCATTGCAGCATAACTCTTGCCAATAGGTGTTACTCAGGATTGAGTAAACATATGAGATCTGACGTTCTCTCTCGATTTATATCCTTTGTGCATTGGCAATGGTGAATTTCACATTCAATGGAACGATGAGCTGTACGAGATATACCACATCATTGACATAGTTTAGCGAATTAGGCTGGGTCATGTCGTCCGAATGGATTGAAACACTCCAGCTCTGAAAGTATTCGACGCAGTACCCGCCGGGGGAATCAAAGGAAGAGGAAGATCTCCACTCCATTGGATAGATAAGGTTGAGGAGGACTTCGCTGCACTTGATATCTCGAATTAGCTATAACTGCGGAGCGGTATCTGCGACAGTAAAGAAGAAGAAGAATACCTGATAAATGTGTGTCTTTAAAAAATCGTGTTTCTCCATATATTATATTTGCTGTCTATCAACTGACAAATTGTGTCACTATCAGGTAGAAGTTTGGCAACTCTATTTTAGAATTTTGGCGCACATACTCCTAGCTCGAATACATATGTACGCACGCGATTTACACCCAACTTGCATATGAAAATATAATCTGGCATAATGTAACGGCAATTTGTAACTTGGTTTGCTGTGCCAAAAAAAAAAGAAAACAAAAAAACAAAAACAGGAACAACAAACACAACAATAAAAACGAACAGCAGCTACTTTCTGTGTAGCCGCATTTGATGCTGCTCTAATAGCGCATTTTTATCTTATTCCAAAGCTTTTACACAATCAGATCTTATTCTTACAAATGGCTTGTCTTGTCGTAAATCACTTAACAATTTGCAAATTGTGTTACTTGACTCCACATTTGCGCCAGCGCTTTAGTTTTCGCACACACACTCATATATGTATGTATATGGAAGCTTTATAGCGGCAGCCTTTCGTGTATAACGGTTATTTGTTTTACATAAAAATCCTCATGATGCTTACATGTGTTCGCATAAATGACCGTAAATCGCATTTGTATTATCATGTATTTTTTATGTGCCGTAATTTTTTATGATTTCATTTCTTTATAGTACTCAGGAGCCACACCTACATGCGCATTTACATAAGTGTGCATTCTGTTTTGTTTTTGCTTTTTTACATTAGTATGTACTATAAGTAAGTGCAGCTTGTTCTATAATTGTGCACAGCACTGTCTGCTCGAAGCTTTCGGGTTGTGTTTCTTGACCCCTGTAAGTTTTTGGAGTGATTTATTTGGACTCGTACGTGATCTTGCGTGAAATTAGAATTTATCAAATAAATTGTTTATTTTGGACGAATGGTTATTAGTTTTTGAAGAAAGCCTGGTTCTGGCTTCTCTTCTTGATATAATATTACAATTATGTGTGTGTAAAGTCGGCGACTGTGGCGGTCATGTTACATTTTTTACTTTACCAAATTTTTATCTCATCACCTTTGTTTTCCCTTATAGGTGTTTGGGTTTAGACCGATTGCATTCATATTTAGCAAGTGGTTATTAAAAAACAAACTTGCTTTAATTAACATATCGCAAATATTGAACTAAATAGAATTTCAAAATAACCTAACCTTCAAAATGCTCGTGTATTCTGCTTTTTTCGGCAAAATCAATTTATTTTATTCAAAATAGTTTACTTCTGCTACAAAACACCTTTTTGCCCTTTCCAAAAGCATGTCGAAGAGTGTTTTAGCTGGCCGCCAGGGTGCCGGTGCAAGACTTTTGAATACCCTCTACGTCTGCATAACGCTTTCCTTTCATGGGCAAATGCATTTTTCCGAAAGGGAAGAAGTCGCACTTTGCCATATTAGGTGAATACAGGGAGAGGTTCATGGTTAAAATGTGATTTTTGGTGAAATAATCGTCCTTCGAATGTTGGATTCTGCGCAAATTTTTGGTCGTCAGTCAATTTATGCAGAACAAAACGTACACACACCTTTCGTAAGCCCAAATGTTCGGTCAAAATGCGAAAAATCGATGTTTTGGAGATGCTCAATTGCATTTCCATGAATTTGAATGCTGATTTCGGCTGATTTTTAATGAATTCACGCACAGTTTCGATGGAATTTCCGGTGATCACGGATTTTGATTGGCCCACAGGTTGATCGTCATTTAAGTAAGTCCGCACTACCACTTTGAAAACGTTTAAATCACTCGTGTACTCTACTACAGGATAGTTAATCATCGCCATAAACTTGTTTCATCAATTGAAACGTTTCGGTAAAAGTTTCACCAATTTAAAAACAAAGTTTAATGTTGGCTCTTTGTTCGAAGCTCATTTTCGCACCGATAGCACAAACATACTGACACTTAAAACGCAATAACTTCACTTTCAATCAATGAAATGTCATGAAATTCTCACTGGACAATCGATAAAGATTGCAGATTCTAACGCATCAGTCGACATGTATCCCATTTACTTCGGAACGCATCTTGTAGAATGTTTTGTTTCTTAAATGACTGACTAAATGCCAACAGCCTCTGGCGTTGTTATAAACTCGGTTATAACCGCGTAAGCGGTGTCTACGCCAATAAATTTCAAGATATGTATATTAAAAAACCCTAAATTGAGTCAATTAGTCCTTTTTTTATACATGTATATGGATAGAAATGGACGCACGTAATAGGCTATTTGAAGAGTATATAAGCAACAATAGGATACAATATTCAGAGGTTTCAATCTTTTCCATAAACGTTTTGTATATTAGAGATATCCTTGTAATAATTCAGTCATGTGGGCATATCTACCACAAGAATTTATTTTTGGCAATTTATAGTTTATTTGGGTTGCCTGAACTCAAATTCTTCAAAAAAAAAAATATACATCTAAAATTATATATGAATTCTAAAAGCCATACTCCTATCGAATTCTGGCTGAAATCATTTATATAAGTCTATTTGATCTATGGGTGAATGAGAAAATCTAAGTGGTTTCAGAAGCCCTACATTGTTTCCATGTAAACTTAACTTGATGCATATGAGATATATTACTTAAGGGTATATTTTGCCTTTAAAAAATGAGGATTGACTTAAAAAGAAATTCAAATTTCAAATTAATTATTTCTCGGTTTCCGTAGTCTTTATAGAAAATAGTATACCATACTCCGACATCAAGCAAAGTGTGAACTCTTGTTAAGAGAAAGAAAAGGAAAACTGGTAAAACTGTGCAAACTGAAACTGTTTCGAAGATATAAACGTATTTTTACAGATTTTTTCACAAAACGCTGTTTTTAGAGAGGTTGAATAAAATTTCTCCGAAGCCGACTGAATCGAGCAAATTAAAATTTTCTAATGTTTCAAACGAACCGCAAATTATTAAAAGGGTATTCTAGTCTAGAGGTCCGAATTTCAAGTGGTTTTTGTCAATCAATATAAAAAAGTATTTGCTATTTTTACTATCTATTTTATTATCATTTGTTTTGTTGTACACAAAATTCATTTAAAAAGGAATAAACAAAATTACATTGATTATGCGTCACTGAAGCAGAGTTGGAAAGGAGGTCGTGCTCTTGTCGTAAAACTGAAAAAATAATAGCTCCTAAAAATAAAGGTCGACATCTTCCCCAATTTTTAAATTTTTCAAAAATATTGCAAATTTTCATTACTGTTGATAGAGGGATATTTAAAGAATATTTATACCATAATTCAAGTAAACCAGCTGAAGGCAACTTGAGCTATCATGACCACTGCATGATGAAAAATATTTTCAAGAAAAAAATAGAGTTTTATGTTTCATCCACAACTGAAACCGGTCCAGGTGCCACGACACTAAAACACTAGAACAGCAATAACTTCGGAAATAATTTGAATTTCGAAAAATTCTTTCAGTGCGATTTTTTTCTGACTTGTAATTGAATGTAATATCTTAAATAGACTCAATAGAGAGAATGAACTAAAGGTTCCGTTGAGTTCAACTTTCGATGACTTGTTCGAGTATTTCGACTGGTAACTGGCAAATGACACGTGCGATGTTTTGCTCCAAGGTCTGAATCGAAGCGGGATTGTTCGCATAGACTTCATACTTCTCATATTCTCCTTGAAAAAGTCGAACGGTGTGGTATCACAAGATCTTGATTAAAGCTTGAAATTATCTGCTCACCGAAGTGTTCTCTCAATAAATCTATTAATTGATGCGATGTGTGGGAATTTTGTAGAAATGTGGAACGATGATTCTACCGACCCACAATCCACACCAAATCGTTGTTTTTTTCTGGATAAAATAGCATCCCTTGAATCACTAAAATCACTTCGTACCAATTGCGGCAATTTTGCTTATTTACATACACATTGAGCCAGAAGTGGACATAATCGCTAAACAAAGAACAAACAACAAAATTATGTTGGGCGAAGCGGATTCTTTGCAGAACGTGAATTTTCGTAATAAAGTTGAACGATTTGTATACGAAAATGCCAAACAATTCTGACACAACTTAAGCGTGATCTGTCTAAAAAAAGAATTCTTTCGATATATTAACTACATTTTGGAATTAGAAACATTGACTTGATTTTATTTTAACTCTTAGTAATCATTTATCCTCAGTTAGTAACGCTGCAGGATCATACAATAACGAATAGAATTTCACAATTTTTGCGTATTTTTGCTGATAAATATTAATTAACTATTGTGGATTGGACAATGAACAACATTTAATTTGGTGAGTATAACCGAAATTTAATAAAGCATAAGCACAACGAAAACTTAACTCAATATTATTACACAGAACACTAACACACACTAACTAGGAGTATATACTTATATACACTCATACATATAAGTATGCACTTATGTATGTATAACCTAATTAATTGTTAAATAAAATTACTTTTACGATGGGCCTACCGCACTGCCATAAGTTGATTAGTTAATCAAATATAATAGATGAAATTATAGCGGTATATATATTATACGTCAATATGAGAGTATTATCTTTTATGGCTTTGTGCCACCGTCATCGATTGGAAATTATTAAATCCATATTAAAAGCGTTGACGAACGCGGAAGGACCGCACCGCCCACGCGCCCGCCGCTGCCACAGCTGGTGGCGGTATAGAGCGCCTATCGCTCTACTGCCACTGGATTAACCGTTAACCGTATCAATTGACGCTCACACTCGCGCTAGTACTCCTATGTATTTATGTATATTTTATGGATTTATGAGCGGGATCATAAACAGTAAAAAACGCAATTTGCATGCAATTAGTGACACAAATTGTTACACAATCAATTGCGACGCACACAGACACACACATTCACTTAAAGGCGTTGCAAATTGGGTACCGGCGAGTGCATGATTACATTTGTGTATGTGTGGTTCAGTGAAAGCAAGTGGGACGAGCGTGCTCGTGTGAAAGCGCAATTAGTAAATTTATTACCCGCTATCGAACCATGGCTAATTGCTCGCAAGAAATACTCAACCCTTTGGCATACATTAACACCACGCAACGTTATAATTGCAGGTGCATAGATGCAAATATATACTGATTTATATGGATGCGTAAGTACGTACATACATATATGATATTAATATTGATAGATGCTCGCAAAGAAGAACATATTCATAAATATACATACATACATTAGAATATTCAGTGAAATTCCTCATAACCGGACATCCACTGTTGCAGTGTTGTTATCCGACTCAAATTAATGAAATTTAAAACTGGTCCTGGCAGCCAGTGCTCCTTTTTTCGTGTAAAAAATAATTGTATTTTCTTTTTCACATTTATAAATAAATAAAAAAAAAAACGAGAACTATAAAGTGGAGCTGTTCAATTACGAAAGCTATACGGTTATGAGGGCTGTCCATATTGGGACAATTCACTGTATACCACATAGATCATAGAATCGAATATCACGCAGAATTTTATATATTGCAAGTAGTAAGGGTTTAATTTTTCAAATGTTTTAATCAAAATTTATATGTGGTAGTCGAAAAAGTCTTTCAGTATTTTTAAGCAAATTTTGGCTTACTTTTCTATAATAATTTTACAATAATAATAATTTTACAATAAATAAGCAAATATGTAACATTTTGGTCGACCACCTTTTGCCATTTTTCCGCTTGAGACATTATTCCTTTTTCATGAATGTAAATCGAAATTTCGAAATTTCCACAACGGAAACGAGCGAACCATGGTTGTGCTATATGAACTGATACATCATCGTCTCCGTAAACTGCACAAATTTCATTGTGGCATTATTCCTTTTTAATACAAACATTTCAAAATGCAGTGAATTTCTTCAATATTTTCACTCATTTTTGAACAGCTGTGAATTTTTTTCTTAAGATCTCATCTTTCCAACCGTATATGGTATGACACAATTGGTAGCACTGGAGATATACATATGTACGACTGCAACGACATCTATGGACAAAATACGAAAGACTTTTTCGACTACTCAATATTATGTTCTTCAATAAATTTTGGTACAATCACCCCAAATTCATTTCTCAAAATAGGTATTCTAGTCTCGAAATCAAAATAGTGTTTTCCATTTTTTCAAAGTTTAACTATTCAAGAATATGTCTACAAGAAGATTTTTCAAACTTCAACATATTTTCGAAGAGATCGGATTATTTTGCTGACTCGGCAGCCAGACTGCTTCGGCCGGAACGGCATTTTTCAACGGCATTTTTCAACGCGTTTTTTCGAAATTGTCTTTTTCATGAAATGATAACCGCGATTTCTCAAGTTCCACTGGACCAATTTACGTGAAATTTTTACAAAATCTTTTTCATAGACTTTTCTATGTCTGCAAATATTTATATCACCAAATTTAAATCTTTACTCTTGAGTAACAAAAAAAAAAAAATTTTTTTGAAAGCAGTAAGCAGACGCCGTTTCGCGCATCAACTAATTTCCGAAAATTTTAACTCGCTTTTTTAGTTTTTTGATTATTTACGTATTCTTGTAGAGTTAATAAATAACTAATAAAAAAAATGGACAGCAATAATAAAAATTGCCTTTCTTGCAACACGTGAAAAACTACCTGAAATTCATGCCTCTAATCTAGAATAGCCCCTTAAAGTGTGTCATCTATGAAGGTCTCATCTTGTCACTATCTAATATCGGTATTATTATAGCTACTTTCGATTTCTCTCTAGGTTAAGTGGCTGATTCAACAATTTTGCGGGCGATCACACTTAAGTTGCGACGTATTGTCCTTTGTAAAGCCAGTTAAAAACTACTAAAACTATCTTAAATCTGCATTGATACCTTATTTCTATTACCGCCACTTCACCTGGATGTCGAGAGGTGTGAGATCCGAGGTATTTCAGCTTTGATCTTGCAAATACGGAATATTCAAGAAGAAAGTCTTGACATGAGTTCATTTCATCTTTTTCCAACAGCTAATGCATCAGGTTTAATCTTTCCACGTGGATGCCGATGGGGCAGTGTCCGTTAGAATTGCAATTCTATTGATAGGTGAACTTTTGTGAAGGCGAGGAGCTCACAAGACCTCTTGCGTTTTATACTGGGCCAGAATGCTTCTTGCGATCGTACTGCCGTGAGTATCTGGCCAGCGCTTGCTGTGCTATTCTGAGTTACAACCATCCAGTAATGAAACTTAACAAGCCAATGAAGGTCCCATTCTGCAGCAGGTGCGACACACCTGACTTAGCTAGCTCATCAGCTCCTCAGTTTTCGGAAATTTCGAAATTGAAAAAATTAAAACAGGCGCTCAAGTTTGCCAGTGTCTTTCCGGTGGGACCGCCAATTAAAAACAACTGTTTGATATTGGTCGAACTAAGGATTAATTCTAGGTTCACTTCCCAGTAATCACAACTATTGTTCTCCATATTACTCATTAACCAATCCTTAACCCTCGTTTAGAAGAGTGTTTGCTTTTCTCAATTCATATTGTTTAAGGCGTCATGGAGAGATCTTGAAAGGACCTTGATTTGATTGTTGAAAGCATCGTAACTGGAAGGTCTGAAAAATCTTGAAAGAATTTTGATTTGATTCAGACATATTTTTTATCATTCCCTGGTAATTTCTAATCGCTTACTACACCGTTTTCTAAAGACACCTCTTTTTATCTGCAAAAAGAGATTTGTTTCGTTTCCCCCTTTGTCATCAAACATAAGTTGCAATTTATATACTTTTTACAATTCACTTACATAATATGTGAATTCTAAATCAATCAATTCACACTGAATCCTTCATCCTTTGCGAAGTTGTCGATGAAGCCATTTGTCTTCGCCCATTTCAGCTGGGATTGAAGATTGTTTGCACACAAGAAAGGGTTTATGTTGTTGTTTATGCTGGCATTTACATACTGCTCTACATATAAATACATATACATATGTATGTACATATATACTTAGCAGGTATGAGTAGTGGGTGTCTCACTTATAGACACATTTAAATAATCACAATCAATCATGGCACTGATTTGTAACCCCTTTTCCAGCAGAAGAAAGTATTTTATATACATAAACATATAAACGTATATTCTTGATCCATAAATGTACGTGTATTTACTCAGAAAACAGAAATATAGATTCCAATTGACTTGGTAAGCCTCCTTTGAAAAATTACTTTGCGTCACATCGATTTTGAGCAGCGAAGGGGAACTAGGTTGACAGAATTGCTGTGCATGTATACATATATGGTATAACATGTGTATATGGTATACATAAAGGTATGTATCTAAAGTTTTGAAGCTGTTTTGCTTTAACAGTACGTTTTGGCTACCTGACAGTATTAATGACTTTATGTAAAAAGACAAGCATGGCAACACCATGAGTTAATATGGAATGATATAACAGGTCAATTAAAAAGTCCCCCGGGCTACTGTTGCAAAATACATTTTTTGGCAAAATTATTTATTTTTTTATCATAGTCATAGTTCCCTTCAAGGGTGATACCGGGGAGAAATAAGTGGATGCGGTGGTAATTCATAGCTTAATTCGTGGGATTTTGCAATCGTTTTCATTAACTTGTGACACGGTGCGTTGTCTTGGTAAAGGGCACTTCTTTTTCTTCAAATCCGGCTGTTTTCGGCGATTTCGCCCATCAAACTATCCAATAACGCTATGCAATAGTTGCAAGTAGTAGAGACTGATGAAACAATGGCTTGTTCTGGTGTGCAGGATATAAATCCGTGTTCTAAAATGAAACTTTATGCGAAATCCGTGAAGAGTAAAAGTGTTGTTATCGCACTAAAAAACCTTTTTGAGAAAATTTTTTTTTTTTTACAAAATGGGTAAGGTTTGAAAAAAAAAAAGTTTTGTATTTTCCCTGTTTTTTTTTTGTTTTTGTGGATCGAAAGCTCTTCGTAGTGCGATACTGTAATATATAAGAAAGCTCTGTAAAATGTCATGTGAATCGGTTGAGTAGAACTTCAGATAACATGCACACCGTTTCTAGAGAAGAGAAACGAGTTTACAGTTCTCACTAATACTAAGAGTTATACTATAAAAACACGCAAAAAAAAATTGATTTTTTCGAATTTCTTAACTAGAATACCCCCTTAAAAGTGAGTTCGCGTGGCACCTACCTTACAGAGGGCTTTCTCATTCCCAAATATTCGTGAATGATATGATGTTTTCATTCAGTTGATATCTTTAGAGTGCCTGCTATCTGGGACAACTTCACTTTATTGTCATGTCTAGTTGTTTTGTGGACTTTGTGGAAGTTTTTTTCGGTAACAGCTTCTATATGGCGTACCTGCCTCCTCGGTGCTCATTTCACCACGTCTACACTTAGCAGGTTAATTTTCCTGGAGCAGTTTCCGGAAACTCATCTTTGCTTCAGCAGTATTTTTGTCATCAAAAAGCAATATTTTATAAACATACGAAATTCCTTGTTATCCATTTTTTTCACAATAAGAACGGCGAGGTACTTTGCTCGCTGCTCTGATATTTGGTGGTCTCGAATAACGCGACAGTGGCTACGAGGCTAAGAGTGCGGTGACGTTACTCTTATAGTTAATGAAAATTTTCTAAGTACCGGCTACGACTAATTGAGCGAAGAGAAAACTGAAAAGATTTTATAAACCAAAAGCTTTAAAAAATCCAAACCTTCCTCTCCTCTACATCGCAGGCCGTACCTTTATATTGTCAACAAGATGAAGTATCTGGGTTTATCATTGACAAAAAGTTTTCATACACGAAGCATATTAAGGAAGGAGTAAGGAACGTTTAGGTTGCTCCATACTGCTGCAAATTAGTCGTTGGGAGAAGAAGGAGTTTCTAAAGGTGTTTTTTTTTTTTGGCTCATTGGCTCAACGAAATCATAGTCTAACCACAAATGTTTTATGGAATCTACGTTTGGTGGAAAGTGTTTCAAAGAACGGCTCTCATTGGTATCTGTGGTGCACTATGCAATGACACTGAATGTCATCCTCCACATAGCACCAGTGGATAAAGACGGCAAGTGTATTTCTGACAGAATCAGAAAAGTTGGGACCATGAAATAGTCCAGATAGGGACATTCTGAAAGTCACTCCTTATCAGGCTACTTCATTAATTATCGAACTCGGACGATCGATTCGGTAATAGCTGAAATTGATATTAGGCGCCTCAAACAATTTTGTGACAGGCTAAGAACACTTTGTTGATTTTTAAGGGTTTTTTCGATCAGTACTACTACTTTCACAATAGACCGGTCACCACAGCTGTTGAAGTGGGATCCATTTCGGATCGATCTTTCAACCTAACCTCATGGAAATTTTGACAGATTGAGTGGTTTTCGTACGGTTTGTTTAAAATCGTGGGTTGGGTGACTCATTTTCACTTTTTTCGATTTTGACCAAGCAGATGAAAACTAAGACATTTCAAGGGATTTTTACCACAGCTTTTCGGAAATTTTTATTATAAAATGTAAGATCTACCCACAACCCCGTTTAATTAAAAATTTTGGTTGTTTTGACAACAATACAATTTTTAAGCCTTCTTTCTTAGGCAGGTTGCTGGTGGTTTTATATTTGCTTTATACTTGAGTAACTAACAACTGCTGTGTTGGTTTGGTTGTGAAGATTGGCTTATCATATTTATGGCATTAAAATATACCTTAAAAGTCCATAAACACTTTGTTGGTTGAGCTAAAACTTAACATTTTGCGAGTTAATTTAAAGTGGGTACCAAAGAGAGGAAGATAAGCTAAGCAAAGCATCTAGTTAGAGTCCCAAGTGTCAAACTTATACTAACACCTCTCCTACCATAAAAACAACACCAAAAAGGTTTCATTTAATCACAATAGAAAGTCAGCAAGTGAAGGAAGAGAAGTAAATGAAATTATGTACTTATACACCAAATACATTTATCTATTTATGTGTACGTCCCTTTGTATCATCCCACTTACGGTGGGTGTAAATGACTGCTATCAATGGCGCCTGCCAACGGCTACATTTCTATTGATTTTAAAATTATGAACACAAATAACGGAAAGCGAAGGAAACAATTTGTATTTTGGTTTTTCTCTTCGATTTGTGTTGTTTTTGCATTTCCACTATCGTTGATAAATGCTGCTTGCTGATTGCTGTCATCCACTGGGGCCTTCCGCCATTGTTGGCTCCCACGCGACACACAGCCACACCGCCATACAGATAGACTGACGTTTAGATGGACCGACGGACAAAAAGTCACGTCAATCAGCGGTGGCATAACAGTTTTGGGGCTGCACGTCGCTGGCGGATTGGACCGCCCCGAGCAACACAGCGCCAAGCCAAAGCGCCATGCTTATGAGGTTGACTTCCGTATTTGCATATTGGTGTTGATGTTTGTTGTTTAGATTGTTTCAATTAAATTTCGCGTTCGTGTCGCATTGCAAATTCGCAAATAAAATCATTGAAACAGCATTTAATTTTCGATTTATCGAAATTGACAGCGAGATTGTAAGCGATATGGAAATTAGTTGGTGCAAATGCAAATACAAACATGCAAGTATATACAATATATAGTACATACATATATAGGTAGTTATATACCTAATATATATACGCAGAAATATTAATTTATAAGCAGTTGTGTCCTCCTCTACCCCCTCAGAGATCTGTCAGAGGACCCAGCAAGCCTGCAGCTTTGTTATTTACAAAGTGATATTGTTGTTGTTGTTTTTATACCCCTAACTGGATATATCCGGTTTGTCACGAAGTTTAGAAGATAACTTGGGAGATCCTATAAATTATATATATATATATTGTAGTATATCACATCAGGATCAGATAGCTGAGTCGCTGTATCCATCTACGTCTAACTGTCCTTCTAAATTTTTGAGATTTCGACATGAAATTTTACACAAGCTCTTTTCTGTCCAAGAAGCTGCTTATTTCTCGGAATGAAGAATATCGGGTCCCTATAAGATATAGCTGTCATGCAAACTGACTGATCAAGCTCAAGTCCCTGTATGGAAAACTTATTTAGTTGTAGAGATATCATTACGAAACTTGGCCCAGATTATTTTCCAACGCTAGGCCAAACTTCCCCAACATATTGTTTAAATCAGATCGCTATAGCATATAGTTGCCATACAAACTGACTGATCAAACTCAAGTCCTTGTATGGAAAAGTTTTTTTTTTTTTTATTTGACAATATATCTTCACGAAATTTATCATGGATGATTATCCAGTGTCAAGCTATAATCCACTAACATATTGTTTGAATCGGACCACTATAGTTTACAGCTGTCATACAACCTGACCGATTTTTCGATTTCAATGGATATCATCACGATATTTGGCATGGATTACTGTCTAAGGCCAGACTAAAATCACCCAATATATTGTTCAGATCGGACCACTATATCATATAGCTGCCATACAACCCGGCCTATAAAATCACGATAAATATCTTTGTACTATATCCATTTATGAAATAAAAAATGCAACTGTGTAGGGTATCGTCACGTGTAACGTTTTGTTGTTGCCGTTTTTGTTGTAATCTGCGTTGCGTTGTAGCATTAGTTATCAACGTTGTTGTTTGTTTATTTAAGTTTTATTTTGTTGGAATTTAATTAAATTGGTGGGTCGTCACCGATGACATGGCTCATTACTCAGGTACTCCACCAATTTTCAGCTGATAACAAGAAGCGCGCGAGACATTTTATCAATTAACATCTGTTTATAATTGGAATGCAGCTACTGGGTTCGCTCGCCAGCAACGTTACGCTTGCTGCATGTGTGTTTGTGTATGTGGTCATGCATTGTTGTTTTAGTGTCAATCACTTGATTTCTTCATCAGCGTTGCGTTGCGTTTGTCAACGCATCGAACATGAAAATTGACGCCAATCACGTTATTAATGTCAATAATGCATGTCTGGCGCGTTGTCGTTGTTTTTGGGTGGGCCCCAGTGCTGCAATTGCGCGCTGCACAAACACACTAACACACAGATACACGTATAAAAATATATATAACACCGAGTTTATGAGTGAGTGAATGACTAAGCTCCAAGTTGAAGGTGTTTAACGGCAAGTGACTTCTGTATTCTTATCGAGAATATTACTTTTTCTTAGCAAACTCTTATTTGGCCTTCGTCTGGCTTTGTTGACAAACGTGATTAGTTTCTGCTTTGGTTTTAGTTTTAACAAAATTTTATACATTTTGAAAAAATACTCGTTTTGGATTTGGTTTCAGCCTCATTGTTTGCTCAGCAAAGTAATAAAAGTGTTCTCCAATTTAAACAGTAGCCATGTACAGTCTTCATTATATGAGTTATAGTTTACAGCTAATGTTAGATTTAATTAAAATTAAACGATTGTCTTGATTAAATTGGATTTTGGTGAAGGCAAAGGTTGAAATGCAGGAAAATATTTCGATAACTGCATGGGAAATCGAAAAAAGAGGAGCTAAGTTCGGGTCTGAAAATTATAAGAAGCAAAGATATTAATAGCAATTAACTTACTACCCTAATATTCATTTGACTTGATATGAAAAATATCTACTTTTAACTCAATATACTTAACAGATAATTCTGGAATATTCATCACAGTGGGGAAGAGAAAGATTCGCCTTGATACTACAATGGACTGCCCACAGGGTGGTGTTCTATCCCTCTATTATGGAGCCCGGTAGTTGACCATCTCATTGAGTTGCTCACAAACAATAGGATTAGGTGCCAAGGGTACGCCGATGACATTTTCATTAAGCACTCATAATATGCAGACGTCTAGCCGGTAAATCCTGGTGCTGCAAGCAAAGTATCATCAGGTGGCTGTAAGGCCTATTGTCACTTATGGTACGGTTGCTTGGGCATAGAAAGCAACATAGTCTTCGCTTCAGGAACAATGAGCACTTGCCCAATCGCAGCACTTGAAGTCATGCTAATGCTCACACCGCTGCATTTAGTGATCAAACAGGCAGCAAAGTATACCATGCTGCTCATGGTAGCACAGGAGCACTACAAAGGGAAGGGAAGATAATGTCGTCACAACAAAAGAAAGCGTTAGAGGAGACACAACATTGGTTCTTTTTCCAAGAGACGTTGTTACGAAGAGGGTAAACTTCACAAAGAAGTTTAAAGTTACTCTCAGCAGTAAGGCGAAGGGAGTAATTCCACACTCGATCTACTACTGAGAGGCAGCCATATCCAGGCGAACACTGACGGCTCGAAATCATCGGAAGGCATTAGAGCAGGCATTGCGGAACCGCATACCAAGCTATCTATAACAATTGGATGCTTTCTGAGCATCTTTTAAGCAGACGTCTGTGCTATAAGTCTGCAATACTCAATCGGCACTAAATAGAGTTAAGAGAGCAGAAACTGTTTTATTTCAGATTTAAGTGCTAAAAGACATAGGTTTCCTTTCCGAGATTTGACAGATTTGACAGCTTCAGTGTTGCAATCTGGCGACTCACAGCTTTATCGTAAAATTTGAGATATTTGTTGTTATACTCGTATATATTCAGAAAGTTTAGGCAAATGCGCGCAATTTAGTGTTGTTTTCAGTAACTTAAAATATTCTTCTCGACCAAAAAATTCAATTAAATTGCAAACATTTTCGTGCCATTATTTCATAACTTTGAACATAGGTTATCTCAGCAAAAGTGCTTCGATGAACTTTTCTATGGAAAGACCGCGCGAACGACGCATAACACCCAAATAGTATTCTTTGTTGACAGTTTGGCCGGTCGGAAGGAGTTTGTGCAGTGTACCACAGCTCGATAATTGAAGAAAACTCTCAAAATAACCTTGATAGTTTACCTGTTTTTGCGGCTACTGCTCACCTTTGCTACGATCTTCGGTCAATTGATCGCCTGTTTTCGGGTCGTAAGCAACGATCCAAGGCTTATTGCCACTACTAATATCCTTCAAGACATTTTGGCAGTCGAAAAGCTTTGTTTCACATTGGTTAACGCTACGCTGTTCTTCGAAAAATTTAGTGATTTTGGAACCGATCGTGCTTTGATTTTTTCATTTCATACCAATACGATCTCTGACTGCTAATCGTCCATTCTTAATCACAAATTCCTTTATTCTATTTACGTTTTAATCTTCAGCTGATATTGATGACCGTCCTGGACGTGATTCGTCGTCACTCTTTGAACAATTTGTACCAATCAAAAACAATTAAGCGCGAGAAACACTTATCACTTTTCCAACACTCTGAACGTTTCGGCACAAAAATTTAGAGGAACATCTTTTTTGAATAATTTCACTCATCGTAAAAATCGCCAAATGCACTTCAGAAAGATAAGCGTAAACTAAATTAAAATGATTATTTTGATGTGACATTTGAAACAGATGGCCTCAAAAAAAAAAAAAAAATAATAATAATAATCGAAGAATATGTTTTCGCGCGAAATTTTAATTAAAAGGTCTATTTTTTGCCCACAGCAGAAATTCGCCACATAATGACCTAGCTGCTTTGTGATCTCAATAAAAACAGAATTTTGACGGGTTAAAAATTACCAAAATTTTGAGTAAAATTTTATTTCATTATCGCCACTTCGTCAATACTGGATTTTTTTCGACCGTAGTTCATTGTGTGAACCACATCTTTTGAGATTTATGTACGAAGTAAGCCGAAACATTGGAGCAGTGGAGAATAGTTTCTATCGCTGTCGGAAATCACGTACAACTCCCTATTTTTTTTACTGTTTTAAAAAAAGTTTTACCATTTATTCTTAAAGTATGTGTATTGGTACGTTGTTATTGTAATTCCCAAAAACTGCATATTTTCCAGGCGGACACAGTAGGCAGATATTTTAAGCGTTTTCGTTAAAGATTTTTGTTTAGCAGGCTAGTTTTAGAATTGAAAATAGCATTTTCATTCTTCAATAACCTTGGAACAGCGTTCACTCTAACTAACCAGTCTTCGGAAGTGAAATTGAAAGCTTTTTCCCCTCCTAAAATGCAATCAAATTAAATCAGACCAATACATTCATATTATTAATCCTTTAGAGAACCTTGTAATTGTTGTATAAATTTCATTATACGCTAACATCTGCATACACAACTATTTATATATTCCACTAAACGCCAGCGCCCACAGCTTGGGGCCACACCGCCTCGTAAAAGTAACCGCAAAAGCTACTCAAGTGCAAATTTTCATTGCCATTTTGTTTGCACAATATTCTGTCAATGAAAGCACAAAAAGAAAACAAAGCAAAAAAAAAAAAAAAAACC